>NW_022196904.1:106925793-106959141 GCF_008632895.1 Mastomys coucha
AAGGGGAGGGGAGGGGAGAGGAGAAGAAAAAGCTCAGAAGCAAAGAAGGGAGGACCCAGCCAGCCTGGTGCTGAATCAATGGGTCACTGATGTCCCAGGTAAGGTAGGAAGATAAAGCAGGGTTTTCAAAGATGCAGAAGACAGTGTACCTGAACTTTAAAGTTCAGAGAAGGGGTGGCTTCCAACCTCGACCACCTCCTGCTGCAATCAATGACAGCCCACATTTGCTGGATGACCATGTAAGTTAAAATCATGTCAAACAGTACATACACATTCCTTATCCCATTGAGCCTTTCTCACAAAGCCATCAGGCCAGAGGACCGTGACCTCCACTTTGACAATGATCTTGGTGGTACCCATCATTCTACCAAGGTTGAGTGGTTAATTCAAGCCCAGTTTCTTTGCAGGAGGGTCCCTCTGTCATCGTCCTTGCTTCTTGTGCCACAACAGAGCAAAGGGGATGTGGCTGGTTCATTGAGTCCCATCTCCAAGGACCCTCATGGATGAGTCTGGACTGTCACAGGCTTCACTGAGATCTCAGACTTTGAGAAAACATGTGTGGGGATCTACAGATGAGAATGAAATAACTGGGAGTGGTGGTGCAGGCTGAGGTGGGAGAATTGCAAGTCCAAGGTCATCTTCAACTACAGAGAAAGTTTAAGACCAGGCTGGACGATCTAAAGAAACCCTGTCTCAAAATGAAAGGTGATACAGGCCATCAGTGAGGCACTAAAATGTGCCAGGCTCTAAACAAGCGCGAAAACAAGAAGGGGGAGGGGAGCCAGGAGAGATGGGAGGGAGAAAGAAAGGGGGTGGAGGGAAAAAGGAGGAAGGAGGAGAGAGGGAGGGAGATAGTGAGAGGGAGAGAGGGGCAAAAGGAGGGAGAGAGGAAGGGAAGGAGCCAGGAATGAAAGGAAAAAAGGAAGAAGGGAGGGAAGGAGGGAGGGAGGGAAGGAGGGAGGGAGGGAAGGAGGGAGAGAGGGAGAGGGAGGCTAAGGAGAAGCAGCAGCACGAGGAATGATAACAAATGAAGTAAGGATGAAGCTTTGGCCAGGACCCCACAGTCTAGAACCAACAGAGGCAGAATTCAAACTAATGTCCAAGGTAAAGGAGCGGAAGCCTTTCCTCTTCTCTGTCCCTACGTGGGCATGTCAGCCATTCACAGTTTCATTCATTCTTCAAGTACCATGCATAGTCACTGAACTTGAGGACCTTTGCTCTTTGCTCATGTACCTGCCTCTGCGACTTCCCTGAAATCTGTAATTGTAAATCAGACTCTTCCTCCACTGAACTGCTTTTTGTTTTACCACAGCCACAAAAATGAAGCTGTGATACCCTGAGAGATACAGCATACCTAGAGTGTGCTGACCTAGCTAGGCTTCCTGGCCAGAGAGCTTCAGAGCCCCTGGCTCTGCCTTCAAGAGATGAGATTATAGGCATGCATGGCCTGCCTGACTTCACACCAATCCTCACATTTTCATGGCAAGAACCTTACCAACCGACTCATCTCCCCAGACCCTTCCGTAGCTTCTCTGATGGGGAATTTTACCTGGGGGATGTCTGAACTGAGTTGTCCAGGTGGAAGGTGGGGCACGGCTAGTGGGAGAGATGCGCAGGAAGGGTGAGAAGGAGAAGCTTGAAGCTATGTTAGTTTTCTAGTGACTGGGGAAATCAGATCACCAAGTCATCAAGATGGTGTAGTTGGGAGGCAGAGGCAGATGGATTTCTGAGTTCAAGGCCAGCCTGGTCTACAGAGTGAGTTCCAGAACAGCCAGAGCTATACAGAGAAACCCTGTCTCGAAAAACAACAACAAAAAGATGGTGTAGACAGAGCATAGGTACTTAATACCCAGCCTCTTTCCCTGTGTCATAGTCCTTACAAACCCTCCCCTTCACAACTCAGTAAAATAGCCGATTAAGTTTCTCCTGTGTAGAGTATAGTTGTGTGGATCAAAGACGACATGGCAAAGATGTATTTTTGGCAAGGAGCCTGACCCCAGGCACAGAATGGTGAATATTGGAACATATACCCAGGGTTAGAAAGGAAGTGGCACACCCTGTATCACTGATACGAACAACAGCAACACAAACAATTTAGTCGTAGCGTATTGGTTATCTCCTGCTGTGGAACAAATGACCCCAGCAGCCTGACACCGAGCACTTTCATTCTCTGCGAAGTCTGTGCCTGAGGATGCTGGACAGAGCCTCTCCGCCTCTGGTTCAAGTCTCTCCTGACATTACAGTTAAGTCACAGGGTGCTGTGTTCTCATCTGAAGATCCACCTGGGAGGCCCTTCTGAGTTCATCCACAAGGTTGTGGGGAGTCTTTATCCACTGTCATGCTGGAACTGACTTATGGCCTGACTAGTGTTTCCCTCTTTCCTCTTCCTTCTTTCTAATTCTTTTCATGCACCAGCTGTGGCCCAGCTCTCCTCCACCTCCTTCTTTATCATGGTGTCCTAGTTGAGTTTTTACTGCTGTGATAAACACCATACCCAAAAGCATCTTGTACAGAAGAGGGTTGATTTTACGTCACAGCTGATAGCCCATCCTGAAGAGAAGTCAGGGAAGGAAACAAGATGTGGAGGAGTGCTACTTATCTATGGAGGAATCCTGCTTACTGGCTTACTCAGCATACTCTCTCACCCACCCCAGAACCACTTGCCTAGGGGATGGCACCACCCGCAGTAGGCTGATCCTTCCCATATCAATCACTAATGAAAATGCCACACAGACTTGTCTACAGGCCAATCTGATGACGATATTTTCTCAGTTGAGGTCCCATCTCTCCAGATGACCCTGGCTTGTGGCAAGTTGACAAAAAACAGCCAGCACACTTGGAAGTACTGTACTCTGTGGTGTGCATGCCTTACAAAGCCTATGGCCAGTTCTCTACTGAGAGAAATTTATATTGTTTGAAGGTTGTAATTGTTGCTATTTTTCTTCTATACTATTTTCTCAGGAGTGTTTAGGACACACAGAAACATCTCCCAGTGAGAAAGAATATTCCTCGCTCTCCCACCCAAGTAGCATCATCATAAAGCCTCCCCCTCCCCACTCACCCATGAGATAGAGATATTCTCTCTGGCCCCCCTCATGATACCTTCTACCAGCCACATACACCACAAGAATTGAGAATTTACACACATCAGGAACATTTGCTTCTGGAGGCTGCAAAAAGATGCATTGTGTTTGAGCTGATATTAACACCTGATGACTCATTGTAAGCAGACAGATCAACATGTAGCAAGGCCCACAACATGCTAACCCACCTGGCTCCATTAGAAATGTGGCTGAATTAACCCAGACAGCAGCCTCTTCTTGCGGCCTTTGTGTTTGGGACTAATGTGTCTTTCTCTATCTGATGTCTTGGATGAGCAAGGCAATGAACTAGACAGAGAGATCCCAGTCCACCCTGGGAGTCCACATAGTGAACTGGCTGCTTTCACACCACTGTGACCCAAACCCCTTTGCAGAGAGATCCCAGTCCACCATGGGAGTCCACAATGGAGTAGTGACTCTATGGTGACAGGAGCATGAAGTGTTCACATCCTAGAGCACCAGAAAGGAGAGAGAGCAGAATTGTGCCCTAGGATAACATCCAGACCCCATTTCCATGGGGCTCCATAGCTTCCCAAAATAACTCTGTTCAGTCAGGAAACAAATGTTAAAATATGGGCCTGTTGGGGACAATTCAGATTCAAACATAATGCACAGAACAGGACGATAATGACATAAGTGATGGTAACGTCACGGCTTGTTGAATCACTAATTACGTGCTGTGTGCTCTATGCAGATAATCCCATTACCTATATCAGTGTAGCAGGAAAACAGGAAGAGCATGGGAACTACTGCTGGTGTCCTGCAGCCTGCAGGAGTGACCAAGGTCTGACAAAGACCCGAGTCTACAGTGGGATAAATTGGAACTGGACCCAAGGAGGAAAATAAGTAAGTAAGGATGTCACAGCTGGGACTATCTGGGGTGACCTACACCTATTTCCAGATCTAACACACTACCTGGTTCAGAGATGGAAGAACTTGCTACCATTTTTTGTTCATTCGTTTGTTTGTTTGTTTGTTTGTTTAACGTGAATAAAGAAAAGCAAGAGCCGTTCTAGACTGTTCTACAGGATGAGAAAATTCCCTGTGGACAAAGTATCATGGTGTGCTTGCACTAAGGCCTTTTGTTTTCTCCTTTGTTTTGTTTTGGTTTGATGTGTTTGAGACAGGACTGCATGTAGTCCAGGCTTGCCTCAGTCTCACTATGTAGCCAAGGATGACCTCGCACCTGCTTCCATCACCCCAGTGCTGGGCTTAGAGGTATGCACCTCCATGACTATTTTTGCTATGGTATTGTATGGTATGGTATGGTATGGTATGGTATAGTTATGTTTTGTTTTATTCAAATATGGTAAGGGAGATCAAACCCAGGTTCCATGCACACACCCACTCTGCCAGCTGATCTGCACCCCCAGTCCTAAGCTGCTTCATTTTCTAGGTCGTGGCATTCAGGTGGGGGTGAGTCAGCACCAGGAAGTGCACACTGGTGCAGAAGATGATCCATCTTTCACTGGCTGCTCTTTCCAAGAATCTAAATCATGACTCAAAGTCTCAGAGAGATGGAAAAGAGTGAGCATTGCCATGTCATGATGGGCTGTCAGAACAAAACATCTTGAAATCACATAGCTATCCAACAGGACAGAGAAAACATGTTGGTCATGACATTATGAAGCATGAATCATGGACTCATTTATTTATTCTGCAGCCACAGAAATATCACAAACTTTTCACCAACCTAGAAACAAACCGTGCTTAGTGATGGGCAATGGCTAACTTATATCAGTCACGATACAACCATGAAGCTGTTAAAGAATGTGATCAGCACGCAGTTAAGACCACTGACAGATGTTTTGATAATACGACAGATAAAGTCAGACATAAAACAGAACATACAACATAATCCCACTTTTCTTAAAGTATAAACTTGTGAGAAAGCAGGCTAGAAGGATATAGAATAGGGGAAAAAATAGAAAAAAAAACTTATTAGGGATAAGATTAGGTGAGGGGCCAGGCTGTAGCTCTGTGGCAGGGAACTTGCCTTACAGGTGTGAGGCCCTGGATTCAATCGCCAACAGTCAGCTGTACCCAGTCGAGATCTGGCTGCAGATACTAAGATGGAAGAAAGTTCTGAAGGCTGAAGTAACTGGTCAGTCAGGCAAAGGCGGTGCTGACCCACAGGGAGTCTGACTGTCATCTGTGTGCTAAGAGGCAAGGACCCAGCAGGGCAAGCTGTCACTTCAAATAAGGACTCTCAGCCAGCCCAGCCACATGCTGAGCATCCAGGCATGGGTTCCCTGAGGTGAGGAAGTAGAAAGGAATGACAGGGAGCATGATGGGTAGTCTGTCCCCCGGATTCCCATGTGTGCTTGCCCCACGCTGCCTCCCTGGGGCCCCAATAGCTCACACTGGACATTGAACTTTTTCAGCTGCAAGGTTATTTTTCTTTTTACTTCTGCTTAACCTACTCCAGTACAGCTTCTGTACCCCAGTACAGGAGGACAGTGTTGGAGACATTTTAGTAGCAACCACTGGCACTCTGGGTATCACACCTAGAGGCGGGTTAACACTGTCATGTGCCAGGTAAAAGAATAGCTGTATTAGTTTCCTGTTGCTGTTATAACAACCACAGATTCAGAGGCTAGAAACAGCATGAGTTTATTAGTCTATATTCCTAGAGATCAGAAAAGTGAGCTAGGGATGTTGCTCAGTGGTAGTCCTTGGCTAGTATGCTCCAAACCTTAGTACAAACCCCTGATACACACACACTAGAATGGAGCCTGAGAAGATGGCTCTTCTGTAAAGTGCTTGCTACCCGGATTTGATGATGTTGATGACCAGAATACAGATCAGCAGCACCCATGTAAACGTGAGATGAACATGGTCACCTACCTACAAGACCAGCACATGGAAGCTTGAAATATGGAGCCCCAAGCCAGATAAAAGATGTTGCCTCACTATCTGAGGTGAATAGCAACCAAGGAAGGCCACTAATCAACCTCAGGGCTCCATTTGCAGATGCACTCACATATACAGCTGTGCCCACACACATGGGAACATGCATACACATACATGCATGTATGATATATACCCATATACATACCAAAACAAAAAAGACTCAAAATGTGTTCACAAGTCACTTTGCTTCTTCTGATGCTGTGAGAAAATCTGTTTTCTTCTCTCGTCTAACCTGAAGAGGGTGCATGTATTCCCCAGCTCATGGCCCCTTTCTCCATCTCATACCTTGTAGTCATTCAACTTTCTATTCTCATTCCTCAGATCCACATGGATAATCCAGAGTAATCGCCCACTCTAAGGATGTTTTGGTTTTTGGCTTGGCTTGTTTTGCCGTGTAAGGCAACATATTCACAGACTTGGAGAATTAAGACACTGACCATTCCTAGTACAGAGATGAAAAAACACACAAGCTGGGGCCAGTCCCACACATGTTAATTTAGTATAGCGTGAGGGCAAATAGAAGTTCAGTCCTGCCTGCCTAGATCCCATCAATGCATGATGCTTCTAACTTCATTTTATCATATGTACATATGTGCAAATGTGTGTTCAGGTACATGTGTATAGAGGCCAGAACTCATTCCTCACGTGCTGGATATCTGTTGTTTGAGATGCTGTTTCACAGTGGTCTGAGTTTGTGGTTAGGCTAGGCTAGCAAGTGAGCCCCAGGAATTCATCCTCTGGTCTCCACCTCTGTAGCTAGCACTGGGCTTACAAGCGTGCTCCACTCATTTCTTTTGAATCTTGGGTGATGGACAAGAACTCTGGTTGCCATGGCAAGCACATTACTGACTGAGTTATTTCCCAAGCTCCTCCCCAACCTTTATTTGTTTTTAATTTTTAAAAATTCATCTATCAGGGCTGGAGAGATGGTTCAGAGGTTAAGAACACAAGCTGCTCTTCCAAAAGACTGGGGTTAAATTCCCAGCACTCATATGGCAGCTCACAACTCATTGTAACTCCAGGGATACTATAACCTTACACAAACATACCTGCAGGCAAAACATTGGCACACATGAAATAAAAATAAAAGACAAGTTTTTAATTAAAAAATCCTCTATCTATATACTGTGTGTAAGAATGTAAATGTGACAAACATGTGGAGATCATAGGATAACATGAAAGAGCCAGTCTTCTCCTTCCATTTTGTGGGTCGCAGAGATTAGACTGAGGTGACCAGCACCTTCACCTGCTGTGCCTCGTGGCCAGGCCCATAACTTTTAAGCAGCTCTGAATATTGTCCAGTAACAGAAACCAAGTCTGTCTAGGAGTT
The DNA here is from genome assembly GCF_008632895.1 of Mastomys coucha. Lineage (NCBI taxonomy): Eukaryota > Metazoa > Chordata > Mammalia > Rodentia > Muridae > Mastomys > Mastomys coucha. The sequence goes on from NW_022196904.1 coordinate 106,933,138, forward strand.
AAAAGCAGCAGAAAGGTAAACATTCCTGTAGCTCTGGTATAATTCCTGGGGATTCCATGAGGATCCTTTTCCTTTGAGTGCTTGGGAGATAATTTACAAGTTTGAACTGAACCCCTAAACTTCTAGTGTTACATGCTGACAGTAGGTAAATGAGTAGGTGTGTATGTGGCTATGTCCCACTAAGACTTTATTTATAAAAATGAGCACAAATACCAAGAATGTGGTTTCTTATCCCTGAACTCAATCTTTCAGTTTAGTTCTAGAAGATCCTGGAATGTCCCTGCCAATCTGTCTTGGGGCTGAAACATTACCTATACAGAGGTACTGGGACACTGGGAACTGCTCAGTAAATTCTTGGTAAACCATTTTAAGGGCAAAAAAGTAATGTTGTAACATGTTAGCAAAGACAACTCCTGCACAGCAAACATCACTGGGGTGCACTGAGCCATTGTGCTATTGTCTTCATCATGAGGGAGTACATGAAAGGGAGCATAAACAGGTCTGCCCCCCTCTTTGAAAGGTTCTTCCCATATCTCATTTTGACTTTGAGTTGAATTAAATAGGCCGGTGGAAGACAATCCATTCTGTCAACAAGCAGGAGATGAAGGACCCACCCAGCTCTGGTTTCTGTGATATAAATATCTCCATTCTTCCACCTGAAGAAGAGACCCCACCATGGGGGTGCAGAGGAAGTGAGTGAAAGTCTATGGACCCAGCAGTTGTCCTAGACCAGTTTTTGTCTCTGAATTGCTTTGGGGCCCCAGTCCCTGGAGACTGTATCAAAAAACAGATGTTATGTACAGAGCATAGTGTAGAAGACAGGCTTTATGGCAGAGCAGAGGTGAACACATAGTCAAGGGGGTGTGGACAATGGTGGGGGGCGGGGGGCACTGTCCTGAAGTTAATTTTTAAATGCATAGAATCATCATAGGGTTGTGAATGTTTTTCTGGGTATGTCACAAATCCAGAAGACACAGTGAAAGCTATACTTGATTAATAATAGCTTTAAAAGTGCTGCAGAAACAAAACCATCACAAAGTCACAAAACCAATGACAAACCTGAAATGATGTTTATGTAGCCCAGTATAGAACATGGCTAATTCCCCTAATTATAAAATCAATGAGAGAAAAATCAAACCAGTAAAAAAAAAAATTAGTAAAAGATAAGGACTCCTGAGTATACCACACATACACACACACACACACCTCAAGCCATGCCCTCTTCTTTCTATTTTTCTTTCTATATAATCAAGTAATGCCACCTATGGGCACATAAGTATAGCACTGACCACTGGAAAATGGGCAACTTACACTAGGCTGGCCGCATCCCTGAAGGAAACTCACACCCTCTCAGCAGCTGTCAACTGCCTATAGGTCCTTATGTAGGAGTAGGGCCTCACAGGCCCTTCAGCCTCCCATGGTCAGGTATTGAATGGGGTGATCCTGTGGAAGTCTTGTGCAGGTGCCCCCTCTTCTATGCTGTTCCCTTGAGCTTTAGGGAGAGGTTGTACTATAAATGTTCCACTGGGGAGAGGATACTACTTAGCCCACAGGAGTCCATGATAAAGAGACCACCTTTTATGCCTCAGTCTAGGGAATGCTTAAGACTATTATGTGGAGTAGGAACAATTAGTTTCCTTGAATGTTGAGTAAGATAGCTGAGGCTCAAAGAAGTGGAATGACTCAGCCAAGACCACACAGTTATAAAACTGTAGAAAGAGATTACCAGCAAGAAATTAGGAACATGCCCAGGAAGAAACCACTCTGGAAGAAGACACCAGCTGAAGAACACAGAAACAGGTAGGTGTAGATATAATCAAAAGGTAAAAATCCAAATAACCCTGAATCAGAGAATGGGTTAAAAATATATCCCTACAATGGAATATTATTCAACCATAAAATAGATGAAATATTGGCACATTCCATGTTGTGGATGAATCTGAACTTTTACAAACAATGTTTGTAAGAGGAGCCATATACAAAATGCTACATGTTGTACAGAAAATACAAGGTGAACATATCCAGAAAATACAGATCTGTTGGAGAGAGAAAGTAGAGTGGTTGTTGGTGCTAAGGAGAGCATACAGTCAATGATAAGAATGTCTATGGGAAGGACATGGTCTAGAATTGGAAGGTGGTAATACTTAAGGCTGAGGAGGTGGCTCCATTGGCCAAGTGCTCACTTTGTATGGACCTGAGTTCAGAGATCCAGGGCCCACATTGCACATCTGTAACCCCAGGGGAATGTAGCACCAGGAAAATGGACACAGGCAGATCCCTGGATTTGCCAGTCTAGCTGAATTGGTAAACTCCAGATTTGTGAGTGACCCTGCCTCAAAAATTAAAGTGGGAAGTGATTGAGGAAGACACCTAAGATTGACCTCTGACCCCTGTACACACATACAGACACACACACTTGCACACACATAATAATAATATTAGTTGAAAAATCTTGCAAATACATCAAGGACTTATACAACTTTAATTGTGAATTATTTAATTACATTGCCACTAAGAATACAAAGCCATGTGCTATATTCAGGCTTGCTTTGAAAGTGGAATCCTGCAGTCCAGGGTCATGAGCCAGAGATGAATGTTAATCATGTGGCTTAAGATGCCTTTCTCATTTCCCTAATGCTTCAGTTTAGTCATAGATAAAATGGGAACAGCCAGATTCTATTTGCAAAGCCACCATCAGTATTAGTGCTAATCCTTGTCACCCCTTAAGCAGAGTGGTAGTAAGTGCTAACTGTTGCCATAGCAGGACCTAGAGTCACCTAGAAAACAAGCCTTCAGGGATTCTCTTGTTCTGTTAACTGAAGTGAGAAGACTTACTCAGAAGTTTAGTGTCCCGGACTTGCTGGACAAAACAGGAAACTAGCTACGTCCTCATACTCTTACCACCATAACATCCCTGACATGATGGGCTGTGTTGGGGTCCAGGAATCACCTCACAAAGCACCCAAACACCGATCTCAGTCAGACAGGGAGAGGTTACTGAGCCTATGCCCCAGGACTGATCGATCAGGGCCATCAAACTGAACCTGACCCTGAGTTAAGGTTTTTAAGCCCGAAATCCACAAACATCTGTGCCAAGTTATTCTACCAATCAGGATTTATGAATAGGTGATTTCGTTAGGAACATGTTTCTGTTGTACACTTATCCTGCTCCCATTGGTTGGGGTATTCAACTGTGTCAGGGGACTTGCCTTGTCTAATATTTATGTCTTAACTTGTCTACCAGGATGGGACTTGTCTAACATTCATGTTTTAACTTGCAACCAGGGTGTCAGTTACCCATGCACATGTTTCTGCCAAGTAGGGTGTCAGTTCCCAGGGAGGTCTTTGGAACTTAAACTTTACTGGACCCCTACCCAAAACAGAAGTCACATTCCAAATGGTTCTTATATTGGTGCAGGTGTCTCTCTTATGTCTGGGTCTGTCCCAAAGGCAATTTATAAAAGCTTATACATAGATGTAGGAAGTGCTGTTGGTTGGTTAGTTCAGATCAAACTATTGTGGGTAACTATACAAAACAATTCTATTGACTTCTATCATGACTAGCTTCCAAGGGCACAGAGCATAACAGAATTTGCAATCAATCTTGGCATTAGAAAGTTTTCTAGAAACAGCAGAAAAATATGAGAAAGTTTCCTTACGACAGACTAGCCAGGTAACAGTTATGTAGGCCTTACTATTTTACCCAAGGCTTTAACATTTTACCTAGGCCTTAACATTCCATCTAGGCCTTAATATTTTACCTAGGTCCTAACAGGCTATACCTGAAAACTGTGAGCCAAAATAAATTCTTCCTCCCTAAAAGAAAGTGGTCATAGTATAATTGTAGTAGTCTAAGTCAAAAGACATATTTTATGAATGAGCCAGAATATCCTCCAAAAGTCAGGTCACTGTGAGCCATCATAACTCAAAAGAAACTAAAAAGCCAAAGCTAGTTTGCTCTCTGGTGTCTGTGTAGTGAGTTGTGGATTTTTTTTTTTTTAATTACTGATTCATGGGGGGAAAAAAAATCAAGATTTTACATTGTATCTTCAAGAGAATCCATTAGACTTACTCGGTTATTTGCAAAGTCACATTTTTTATGAAGGAGAATTCATTTGAATACCAAGTAAGAAGAGGCCAAGTTCCCTACTAGAAACATTAGAAAGCAGCTAATGATCACAAAGCTTGGAGCTCAAATCCACCTCCTGTGACAGAGTTAGTTGATGACCCTTGGAGAACAAATCGACTTTTCAAGAATAAACACAAAAAATATATATGGTTTTCTATGACAACTTTTTTAAATCCCAAGGACATAAGAAGTTAAGAGTCTTAAAGTCTATTCAAAAGAAAACTTCTTAAAATCCTAACAAAGAGCTAGAGATTACAATAGTTTACAATCCCAGCTACTGTAGAGGCTGAGACAGGAGGCTTGCAAGTTGAAGTCCTGCCTGGGGCATATAGTGAGTTCAAAGCCAGCCTGGGCAATGTCTCAAAACAGAAAGGATGATGGGACTGTAGCTTACCGAGCATGTGTGAAGAACAGAATCCATCACCTGAACTTAAAAAAAAAAAAGTCCAAGAAAGGTTTTACTATTTTTAAAACACAACTGCTGACAGGAAGTACACTCATGCTGATAGGAAGTGCGCTCATGCTGACAGGCAGGTTTGCATAGAGGCGTTCCCTTGACCATCCATGGCAACCACCTGGTTCAATAGCCTCTATAACCAGGAATAGTTGGACACAGCCCTAGTTGCACCTTAGAATTAATTGGAAGTTCTTTTTAAAGGTACCAAAGCCCAGGTCCCTCCCAGAAAGTCCAACTTCATCAATAGGAAGCAGAGGCTGGCATATATGAAGAGTGGTCTTGAGGGTCAGTGACTTCAGCAAGGGAGATTCAGTGAAAGGCATGGAGGACAAAGTCACCAAGGAGAAAGGGGTCCGTCCATTCATGGGGTCCCTGAATACTAACAGGAGGACAGATCTTACTCTACAAAAAAAAATGGTCACCTAATGGCTAAGGAGATGGTTCTGTACATAAAGTGTTTGCTGAGCAAACATGAAGGCCTGAGTTTGATCCTCAGAACCCATGTTAATGAATTAAGTAACCCTCCTTCTATCTTTCCATATGAAATAAACCACTACTCTGTGATCTCAGTAGGGAGTCACTGAGCACAGCACTGAAGGCAGCTACTAGCTAGCTAGAAGCCAAGTGTCTCAGCCTAGTACCCCTCAGGGGACAAAGTCCTGCCCAGAACCACACAAGCAGGCATGAGATCCTCCCAAGCTGTCCCCCAAACGATTGCAATGCTCATGGACCCTTTACTGCAGCCCATGAGAGACCCCGAGTGCAGACATCCTGGCAAGCTACACCCACACACCGTTGACTGAAACAGCTGAGCTTAGGGGTAATCCAGGTGCAGTGACTGAATACAAATGGAGTGGCTGAGGTACGGAAAGAGTGACAAAAGAAAAGAGAGATGGATGACAGGATTTAGAGATGGCTTGCAGGGGAGGGTCAGAAGGGTCAAGTATGAACATAGGAATCTGTCTCCAGAAACTGGGGTGAGGGAGCTGTAGAGACACCATCAGATCTGTTACTGGGAAGTGCTATTTCAAAACAGAGAAAACACAACTCAAGAACCCAAACTACAACTGCTTCTGCCCTGATACATAAACGTAGACTACAAGGCAGAGGGTGTGATGCATACGGTTGCATAATTACACATTCCTTGTACTGAAGGTTCAATGCAAGCTCAATGATCAAACAAACAGTCACTGGCAGCATTCTTCTCCCTGAGCGGTAGCACAAACACTCTGTGAAAATCGTGCACATCAGGGCTCCCCTTAGAGCAGCGGGTAGCCATGGTTTCCTTTTTTTCTCCTGCTTCCTTTTTTGCCGTCCTTTGGGGGAATCAGCTGCTAAGTGTTTGGCTTAAGGGTTCAAAAACAACATTGGTGGCTTTGAACACTGGGTTAAAAGAGTGCTCTGCCTGTGCGCTGAACAAAGGAACGAGTTACAGAAGTACACTGGAACAGAAATTCCTTCCAGCAATTTCCTCCGGAAAAGTCAGTGCTAAAACTTCATCTGTCCACCTCCAGCCCTGCCTTTGAACACTTTACATCAGGACATGTGTTTTACATGCTTTCAAATTGCTCTTGTATTCAATACCTCTTGGTATTCAAATGCTTCCATGTCCTTGCCACATAGGCGCCTTTGAGATGCTTACCCATGTCCTGTATCAGTGGAAAGAACCAGACAATCTGGATCCCTAACAAACAGATTAAGTCAGGTGCCATGTATTCATTCATCACACACACCTGGGTAGAACACTGGGCTATGGTCATGGTTTCTTGGATAAAACACCAACCGCCCAAGTATGAGGGCCTGAATTAGACCCCCGCTCCCACTCCCAGGATCTAGGAGATTGGATAAAGGCAGATTGGATAGCCTGCATCTGATTGCAGCACTCCTACGGGGAGATGGGAAGCAGGGACTCCATGGAAGCCTGTGAGCCAAGCTTGACAGAAGCCACAGATGAGCAGCAGTGAATAGGTGGTTCTGCCTCATAGGGTGGGAGACAAGGGCCAGTGCCAAGGATGCAGTCTGACCTCCACACTTATGCTGAGGCCCACACATGCCCGAAGTCACATACATGTACACACACACACGGGGGGGGGGGACGTTTAAAAAGAAAACACATCTAGGTAGAGTATAGCAAAACGAAATCCAATACTGCCTCAATCTATGGCCCTACAGCTCCAGGGGAAGCTCCAGGGCTTCTGTACACAGGAGCCGCAGCCAGGTTGGGTGCAGTGATCTAGATGCCTGTGTGACGTGACTACAAGCAGAGGCAGCTGGAGCAGACTAAAGCAAGCTGCCCACCCACGCCGCTCTCCCCACCCATGCCGCTCCGCCCACCCACACCGCCCTGCCCTTCCAAACAAGGCAATGAGAAACCCAAGGATGAGAAGTTTCTATATCATCTCAAAATTCCAAGACAGGGTCTGAAAGTCAGACTCCAGGGAAGATAACAAGCTGCAATAGGGAAGGGCTCTCTCTTGTCAAGACACAGATACCTGCCCAGCACACAGTAGGCCTCAGGACTCTCAGAAGCCAAGATTGAAGGGGAATGTTACTGGAATAGAGGAAGCAAAGCTTGCCCAAAGGCAGCCGAGTCCGGCCCCAACCAGCACTGCAGCGGCTTGGGATGACGGCCTTAGACTCCAACTACGGCTGAAATGTGTGCCTCCTTCCCCCAAAGGCACATGCGAGGTAAGTAATTCCCAGTGGCAGTGGTCAGAGGTGGCCTAAGAGGAGGTGGGAAAGGGTTCAGCTCGAGAGGTGTTATGGATTTGGTCTAATGCTTGGGCTATATTATTTGGGTTCCCAAAATTGCACAAGAATCCAAATGTAAGATGCTGAGAGTCCTTGCCTCCAGCTGGCTTTGGTTCATATATAAAGTTGCCAGCGGCCAATGGCTGGGCTGGGAGACAGGGGCAGGACTTTAGGATTCTAGGGCAAGGGGACCAAGAAAGAGGAGAAGAACCCCGATGCCGGAGAGGTGCATAAGAGAGAGCATACCAATCGTGTAGGAGCCAGGGAAGAGAGGCCCCAGGGGGCCCCAACTGAGTCTAGGGCAGCAAAGTTAGAATATAGATTTTAGTAAGTAATAACTCAGGAGTATTGGAGGGGAGGTATTAGCCATGTGTAGGTTTGGGAGTATTCTAGCCATTGAGCTGTTTAATACACCTATTTTAAGGTGTATTAAAATAGAAGGCTGTGTGTGTGTGTGTGTGTGTGTGTGTGTGTGTGTGTGTGTGTGTGTTGAAAGAGAGAGAGAGAGAGAGAGAGAGAGAGAGAGAGAGAGAGAGAATGTGTGTGTTTTTCATTCCAGAACCCAGAACACTGGGGCAGGTAGAGAGGAACTCCATCTGCCACCACTGGGGCGATTTGAGCAAGCTTATTCACCTACTGCAACAATAAAGACTCAACCTTCACAAGTAGATAATGCAGATTATAGGATGGTGACTGAGATCTCTCTTCTCACCCTGTTTCTCCTCTCTTCCTCCTCTCCCCCTCCTTCCCTCTACTCTGTCGTATCTATCTCCCTCATCCTTTTTTCTCTCTCCCTTCCTCCCTCTTCCTCTCCAGCTCTCCTCCTCTCCTTTCCTCCCTCCCCACTTCCCTCTTACCTTCTGCTATAGGAAATAAAGCAGCAAGAAGACCCTCCCTAAAAGCCAGTCTTGATACTGGATGTCGAAACCTCCAGAGCCATGAGCCAAACACTTATTGCTTCTAAGCCACCCAGCCTATGGCCTTCTGTTACAGCAGCACACTGCCCCATAACTCCTTAATAGATCAGACAGGAAATCAATGGCAGGAGGGAGCATACAGGGAGTGCTTGTTGTCTGGGTGATATCCATCCTAGAACACTGTTCCCTGACCTCTGCATCCCTACACAAGACAGGAGATTTACCCTGGACACATGTCACAGTCATCATCTTGAATTCAGAGTCCTTCCCCAGTAAAACCCACTGCCCAGCAAGCATCTCTCCCGGCCCTCTTAGGACCATTTCAGAGGAGGAAGGATGTGACTGCTGAGGTTTGAGCCACAGACCAGCACCTACATCCAACAGCTGGACAAGGGGCAAATCATACCAAGGGACCAGGATACAACATAAAAAGTCCACTAGAGTATTTGAGTCTTCCTTTCTCATGTCACCCATGCACTGAGAACTCAAACCAAGGACCAATGAAGATAGTACACCACTCTTGCCTGCGAGTTAGCATGTACAGTGTGATCATTATGGGCAGGAAGAACAGAAGAACAAAGCCAGGGATTTTCACCCTTTTCTTTTAATCCTACCCATTCTCTATATGCTTTAAGTGCCCTGCCAGCCAGCTTAGAGCTGCCTCCTCTCCTCCCGTCACAAGAGTCCTTCCTCGTCTCCATTCCCAAAGCATAAGTAGTCAAAAATGAGACAGATGACAGCCCAAGAGGAGGACTGTGAGGCACCCTTTGCTAAAAGCAGCTGACAGATGGGGCGTCTCAAAGCTGTGCATATCACTCCCCTGCTTAAAACCCTCCAGTCTCTAGAGGTAACCCACCTCCTTTAGCACAGCCCATAAGACACGATGGAAAAAGTCTCTGTATTACTCAGGCTTCTCTAGCTTTGACCAAAAAAATCTCAAAAGGGAACTCAAAAGCAACTCAGATCTTGCTCCTCAAAAGAGCAAGGTTTGTTTTGACTCACAGTTTCAGAGACTCCGTCTGGGGTCACTGGGCCCCACACTCGTGGGCAGAACACTCTGGCAGAAGAAGCCTGTGGCAGAGGATAGGCGGTCACTTTGTGGTTGACAGAGAACAAAGCTAGGGAAAAGAAAGAAAGAAAGAAAGAAAAAAGCAAAACAGAAGCAGTCAAGGATAATAGGCCCCCAAAGAAACACTCTCAGAGATCTACTTCCTCCATTGATGAGGTGAGAGCCCTTGTATTCTGTCTCTAAGGTAACCAGAGACACACCCAGCACCAGTGGTGCTCTTTATTAACTGACACAAAAATTGACTATCAGAACTAACCCTCACAGGGTCAACCTCTTTTGTCCTTCATTCACTAACCCTTGCAACAATGGCTTCCCTGGGGCTCCATTAGCTCACAAATATACTGAGGATGTGAGTCCCCAGTGCAAGGGTTGTCTGAGAATGAAAAGATCTGATTGGACCATCGAGATGGCCCAGTGGGTAAAGGTGCTTGCTGCCAAGCCTGACAATCTGAGTTCAATTCCTGGGTCCCACATGGTGAAAGAAGAGAACAAACTTCAGCAGTTGTCCTCTGACCTCTAGTCACATGTGTTGGTGCATACACATGCATAAACATGCAGAGAAAATGAAGAGATAAACTGTTTTAAGGGTATACTATCTGTAAAGGGGTAGGACAGCAGAGGCACACAGCAAGCCCAGAATGGAAAGCAGGCTACAGTTACTGTTCCACTTAGTTATTACAAATTCCCGTTTGTTGTTTAAGTTTTTCAGTTGAGCTGCTATGTCTTTGTGCTAAAAACAAAACAACAAAACAAACAAACAAACAAAAACTCCCTGTGTTCCTGCTTTATTCCCCACCCCGAGCAGAGAAAATGTGTTCAGCCAAGCAGGGATGAGATTCCCTAGTGAGTGTTTTCTACAGAGGAGGGTCCCAGAGAATGTTAATAGGAGCATCAAGGAGACCTTGGTACAAGAGGGAGGACAAGTACACTGAAGTATCTTCACCAGGACAGGAGCCTGGTGCAGCACTTCCAGGCTCCATATGCAATGCTGAGTCCACACCAGAACCTCCAGTTGGCCTGGGCAGCCCCAAGGCAGGTTGTGCTAGTCCAGCTCTAGAGGCCCTGGCTTCATGGGCCTGTAAGAAATGCATGGCACAGGAATTCTCACCAGCATCCTTCCATGGTGGTTTTCATTTGTAATTATCTGCTGTCTAGAGAGGTTGGGCATCTTCACATACCTGCTGGCTGCTCGTATCTCTCTTGTTTCCTTGTGATTAAGGACTTTGGGTTCTTTGTATATTGTGTATATTAGCCCTTATGTAGTTGCTTGAGGTTTGATCATTGGGAGTAGAACTTTTAGGGAGTAAAGCTTGTGAGAAGCCCTTAAGTCCCTGAGGGTGTGTTTCGAAAGGGATTATGGTGCTCTTGTTCTTGTTCCTGGCCCCAGGATGAAGCACTTTGCTCCACCTCATGCTCCTACCATGATGTGCTGCCCTCCACAAAGGCCCAAAGCAATGAGGCTCTCCAATCTTCTACTGGAACCTACAGGACCATGAGCCAAACTGAACCTTTGTTCCTCAAAAACTAATTGTCTCAGGCAGTTCATCATCATATTGCAAAGCTGACTAATACATGATTTTAAAATATGTTCTCCCAATTCACAGGTTGTACCTTTTTTCAGTTAAGTGTGAATTTGTTAAACGTTCCCTCTGCTATGCAGAACCCTCTTAGAGATGACAGATATGCTACTTAGCCTTACTTGCCCCTCCCAGCAAGGTATTCATGTATTCCATGTGAGCATCAGACATCACAACTATATACTATTATAGTATGAATGAAAAACAAATATAGTAATGAAAAACAAAACCTTTTCAACATATAAAAATACATATCTGAAAACTTAAAAGATAAAGTTTAGGAAAAAAAGAAATCTAAAAAGGAAAGAAAGCGACTCTCTGGGTGTTTAAGATGTGCTGCCAAGGCAGAGAGCTCTACTTGGGAGGAAGAAAGCAAACCACCACCCTCCAGATGTGGTCAGCACAGGTCTCTTGTACATGAAGCAAACCTGGTCAAAATGCAGACATAGGTGCATATATGCAAGCAATAACAACTGATGGAAAAAGAGGCCATGAATTTGAAGGAGAGCCCAGACAGGTAAGTGGGTGGGTTTGGAGAGAGGAGGGAGAAGGGAGAAATGCTGTAATTAAAACAAAACCTAAAAAATAAACAAAAATGAAAAGCAGATGTGCATTCTGGTTCTTCTAGTCTGTGTGGGCCTGGGACTTGGCATTGACTACTAGGTTCCAGATGTGGCTCTGGCTACTTGTTCAATGATTGTACTTAGGACAAGTGTGGAGCGTGGCAGCCCCAGCGTACCCCAGAAGCAGTGCCACTTGTCTTGAGCCCTCCTTGCCCATCCCTCTCAAGAACTTCACCTGAACCCAGGACAGCGGCTGCTCTGAGTCAGCCCCTCGGGGCTTCTCCCCACCTGGATGGTAGAAAATCCTCCCAGGAGCACAGAAGAGAACATGCTGTTCCTGGGGACTCCCCCTAAGCTTCCCACACCCATTTCAGTCAGTGTGAGATGCCTGAATCTGCTTGTTTCCATGGACTTTATCTGGTGTAAGCTCTGGGCGCTCAGGCTTCTCTCAAAATAAACTTGCAAGCCTCCTTCCGTTCCTCTGCACCTTAGGCAGTCATTACTAGTCATAATCAAGTACCACCAGCTGTGAATAGCGCTCTTCAATGCTTCATATTCAATTCTGCCAGAACCCACCAGCCCTAAGGTCCTACACAATCCCCGTGTTCCCTGTGCCTGTTTCCATGAGATGATCTGTCAGTCAAAGACACACAGGGCTCTGCAGGAGCAAGAAAGGGGAGAGCACTTCTTTACTCCCAGGAAGTTCAGCTAAGGCTCAGAAAGAAGTTTTGGCCCCTCCACACCACAAGTCTTACCCATCCCAGCTTCACCGGATCAATGTTCTGTCTCTTGATTTTCATTCAGAAGATGGAGCTGTCTTCTTGGAAAGAGTTAAGATGGAGGGCATTGAGGGGAACAGTGAGGCTAACTTCAGTAGCCAGACCTCCAAAATGGCCTCCACCCCATATACCCTGGTATCCACTGCCAGTCCCCCACCAAGCTCACACTGTAATAGAATATGGTTTTCTCCCTTGCCTCGTCTCCCCTACAGAGAGGGGAATCTTAGCATGATGGAAGACCCAGGTGACAGCTTGACTACAAAACCCCGAGCCTTTTGAGCAGTGCCCCAAGCTCTTGGACCATGACACGCAGAACCTGTGAGGTGACTCACTACATACAGTCTTTAGTGACTTTACAGCACTAAGCCTGTGATGACAGAGACATAGATAACTGATAAAGCATTGGTTTCAAATAAGCCTGTATATTTGAGATCTTCACATCTACAGGGTATTTCAATAGCAAGATGTGGTCCCATTTTGTAGGTGAGAAAGTAGAGGCTAGTATCAGTTCAGTACTTACAGAAGCAAGGCTGAATGGGACTCTAGAGCAGCCCAGAGTATCTAAGGGTCAGTTATGGATTGTGTCCCCTGTTTTCATATTCATGTGTTTATTCATTTGGGAGACAGGTGTGTGCCATGTTGCATGTGTGGAGGTCAGGCATGTACAAAATTTTCAAAGAATACATTTCTAAACATTTTTAAAGTAACAAAATAAATATATAAAAATATAATTTCCCTCTGATCTGAAATTTGACTACACACACCCAAAGGAACTGAAAGCCAGGTCAGTCCTCAGGAGATATCGGCCCCCAGTGTCCACGGATGGATGAGGAGATAAAGGGAATGTGGCAGAGGGTGGAGTTCAGGGGTAGAGTGCTGGCCTCGAATGTGAGTGAGCTCAACTCTCAGAATGAAGAAGGAAGGGAGAGAGAGGAGGAGGAAGAGGAGGAAAAGGAAAGGGAAGAGAAAGACAACTGACTCTAGTGATGTCACAACAGCTAAAGGACTTGCTGTCACAGCTGAGGACCGGTGTCTAACCCCTGGGACACTCATGGTGGAGAGAAGGCACGAACTCCCAGAGATCAGTCTCTGAGCTGCACATCACATCTCCATGGCACATGCATCTACTTAAAAGGCTGGAAGGAAAACTCTGTGTGTGTGCATATGTGTAAAAGAAAAAGCTGGTGCACACACATATGAATGTAGGTATGCTATATGCATATATATGCATACCTCCTGTAGAGGACTACAGGAGCAAGGAGGGGAGTAAACGAGTAGCTAGCTACAATGAAATATCATCCAGCCTTGAAAGGAAATTCTGTCACAAGCTGAAACACAGAGTCTTTTAAATTTTTGTTTAAATTTTTTATTTGTTTACTTTTGTGTACACACAGGTACAGAAGTCAAAGACAACTTGATTTCATTCTTTCCTTACCCTTGTGGGTTCTGGGTGGTCAGACCTGGCTGCAGGTGCCTTCACTCACTGAGCCATCGCACCAGCCCCAAAGTGCATGGGTTTTACACTAAGTAAAATAAGCCAGTCACAGCATAATAATAAATGCAGCATGACTGCTCAGGTGAAGTGGCCAAAGCAATTGGGAAACACTCAAAATGAAGAGAGGCTATGCACACCTGTCGTCCCAGCTACATGAGATGCTGAGGCAGGAGGATAGCTTGAACCAAGAAATACGAACCAGGCCAGCCTGGGCAGCCAACAAGACCTGTCTCAAAAATGAAACTAAAACCCAGAAAGAGAGCAGTGGCTGCCAGGTGCTGGGAAGAATCAGTGTTTAATGGGGTGTAAAGCTTTGGTTCCTCAAGGTGACAGAGTCATGGAAGTGTGCTGCAGGACAATAGAGATGCAGTCACATGACCAAGGCCACCAAAGATGACAAGCCAGACTCAGATAAACTCCTAACCGTGCAATCTAGATTCATGTATGAGTATGTGTACATAAGATATACGAATGCAGGTGTGCTATATGCATGTAGGGGACTACAGCAGCAAGGAGGGGAGCAAATGAGAGAGTCCCTAGCTGCAAAGATGAGCCGAGTGTGTGAGGCACAGGTGTGACGATGCTGCAGTGATGCACGCTCAGGAAAAAATTAAAACTGAGGGCTGGCAAAACATGCTGCATAAGCTTGAAGATCTGAGTTCAGATCTGTAGAGCCACAAAGTTAAAAGCTAAGCATGTGTCTGTAGTCCCAGGACTAAGGAGTGGAGACAGGCAGGTCCCAGGCCAGCCAGCCTGGACAAGTGAGTCATCTCCAGGCTCAGTGAGAGACCATCTCTAGAAATAAGATAGACAATGTGAGGAAGACACCAACAGTGACCTCTGGCCTCCATGTTTCTGTACATCTCTATGTACAAATGTACATAAACGGACACAGGTACACGTGCACATGCGCACAAACACAAGCAAAGACACACACACACACACACACACACACGCACACCACACTACTGGTAATAACTAAAACTTACCAGAAAGAGCAGCAGAGTTTCTCAGAAGGACGTTGACTCCAGAGAGATGTATGCTAAATCTCTGCTTCATTAACCAAAGGCTAAGAATTGGTCATCACACCCAGAAGCCAGGTGTGAATTCAGCTTCCCACTCACTACCTGTGTGGCCTGGGATGAATCACAAGGCCTCTCTGGAGCTGACAACACCTGTGAAAAGAGAGTCCTGGTAAGTATTTTGCGGGCTTGTTGTGGGAATCAAAATAATATAAATAGCATGCAGACTCTAACAACTAATGCAGAACAAACGTCTGATAGGATTCACTCACTTGCTGCCTTCTGTTGTGGAGAGAGGAGACTCCTCCAGCCACAGCAGCCTCTGCTCTAAGAAGAAATGACACCCCAAGTCCACAGAAAGTTACTTTGAGTGAGTGGGTGAGTGGGTGAGTGAGTAAGTGAGTGAGTGGGTGAGTGAGTGGATGAGTGAGTGAGTGGATGAGTGAATGAGTGGGTGAGTGAGTGGATGAGTGAGTGAATGAGTAAGTGAGTGAGTGAGTGAGTGGGTGAGTGAGTGGATGAGTGAGTGAGTGAGTGAGTGGATGAGTGAGTGAGTGAGTGAGTGGATGAGTGAATGAGTGGATGAGTGAGTGAGTGGATAAGTAAGTGAGTGGATGAGTGAGTGAGTAAGTGAGTGAGTGAGTGAGTGGGTGAGTGAGTGGATGAGTGAGTGAGTGAGTGGATGAGTGAGTGAGGGAGTGAGTGGGTGAGTGAGTGGGTGAGTGGGTGAGTGGGTGATTGAGTGGGTGAGTGAATTTCATACTGTGAGAATAAGTCCACTTAACTCTTATTCAGCAGATGTCAGTTTTTTCTTCCTCCATCCCTCATCCTTCCTTCTCTCTCAAGCTGAGTATGGTCTGAGAGAGGAGCACCCACTGCCTCTTGCAGCCCAGCATCATTTGAATTCAGAGCAAGACCCAGCTGCAGGCAAAGGACCCCATGGCCCCCTCATTCCTAGCAAGGCCTTTCTTCTAAACTGTTAGGGGAGCAGGTTGGCCCTGGCTGTGCTTCCTGAGCAGAGCTTGCAGGATTTAGACACTTGCTTTTTTGCCCACCCCCCCAGTCAGCAGCGTCTAGCCAGCCTCCTGTGGGGCTGCTGAGGGTTACGGTTCTGCTGCTTTGGGGTCTCAGAAGCACAAAGTCAATGGTTTTGATGCATGGCCCCATTTATAGTACCTGAAACACAACATCCATTACTGTCAGACCTCCTTCATATAACAATACAAGAGTTTCCGAGTCTCAGAAAGCATTCTCAAGCTGGGGAGAGCCACTCAGAGTGGCTCCCACCTGTATGCCCTCTACAGATACAGGATAAGCAGTCCAAATGGCTGAGACATCTCTGCAGACCCTGTTGTAACTGTTTTAAATGTGCCATACACTTGTTCAAGTGCATGTAGGTATGCGCACACACACACACACACACACACACACACACACACACACACGGGAAAAATAGGTGATGTTAGAAATGGCTGCTAGACCAGCAGTCTGTTCTATATAGGTGCAGAGAGTAAATACTTGAGGTTCTGGCTACAATTCTTCTGTTCTGCATTGTACACAGCAAGCCACAGACCACAGGCCAGTAAATAAGCACACTGTTATTACTATCAAAGTTCATTTATAAAATCAGACAGCAGGCTGGACCTCACCCACAGGCCATGATGTACACACAATTGTTCTAGCCCAAGGCTTGGAGTCAAGTAAACAAACTGTACAGTGTGCTTGATGTGAGTCACTGCCCAGGAGCTACCATGTCCTCTTTGCCTTGTGCAGAGACTAAAATGAGCTGTATGGTATTCAGCACTCTATCTGGAGATAGGCACACATCCAGAAGCAACTGATTTGCTTTGTTTGTTTTGTTTTTCCTTTGTGTGTGTGTGTGTGTGTGTGTGTGTGTGTGTGTGTGTGTGTGTGTGTGTGTGTTTGAGTGTCTGAACAACTGCACAGTGCATTTAAAAACAGTTACAACAGTGGCTGCAGAGATGGCTCAGTTATTAAGAGTGCTCACTGCTCTTATAAAGAACCTAGGTTTGATTCCCAGCACCCAGCTGGTGGCTCACAATCACATGGAACTCCATTTCCAGGGAATACAACACTTTCTTCTGGGTCTCCACAGACAGCTGAATTCGCATAGCACCCATACATACACTGAAGTACATATACATGGAAAAACATATTTCTTAAAACAGAGTTAAGATGGAAGCTGGGAAGATGGTTTGCTGGTTAAGTGCTTGCCATACAATATGAGGACAGGAGTTCAGATCCTCAGAACCCACATGAATAGGAGGTAGTTGCAGAAGCCCACTTGTAATTCCACCCCTGGGAAGGAATAAAGAGTGGATCACCACAACAATCTGGCTAGCTGGTCTAGGTTTATCTGTGATCTCTTGGTTCAGTTGAGAGCCTTCACCTCAATAAAAACTCACAATGTCAATCTCAGGATCCCAGGTGCATCTGCCTATATGTATACACACATGTGCACACACATGCGTGAACACATACAAAAGTGCACACCACAGACACATACCCATGAAAAGAAAAAACACGTATAATTATCACCATAAATACATATTTTACAGTAATAAAAGGGATCTTAAACTGAAGGACCTTTTATCACAGGCGCTAACACGGATGAATCCTGAAGGTACCACCCTAGGCTGAGTGATGCAGACACAAGAGGAGACCCTGCGTGTTTATAGCAATAGGAAGTGACTATGACTGAGGATAGAAACAGCAGACGGTGAGTGCCCAGGGCCAGGATGAGGTGGGTGGTGCAGGCCTGCAGTGCCAACACTCAGGAGACTGAAGCTGGAGGATCATGAGTTCAAGGTAAGCCTGGGGTACATGGCATGATCTTATCTCAAAAACAACGGTGCTTATTGGGTAAGTCTACGTTTGAGACCAAAACAAAAAAAGGCTTGGGGATGGGTAGTGGTGTGAGTGTAATGATGGGACTGTATTGACGTTCCTGAACTGTACTAAAATGTTTCAGTAGCAAATTTATATCTATATATCTATATACACATGTATATAGATATATAGATATATAGATCACAGTTTTAAAAATCGTAATATTTTTTAACTTTTGTTATTTTTATTGGTTCATAATAACTGTGCGTATGTGTTTAAGAGAGATACAGAGACAAAGACTGAAAGAGAAGGTAGGAACAAAGCCCAGGGTTGAATGCATGCTAACACATGCTCTACCACTGAGCTGAACATCAACCTACTGTGCATTTTAAAACATGTTATAGAGAAAGGAGTGTAGAGTGTGTCCCCTGAGGTACGACATACCTTAGGCTGTCCCCCATCTTCATTTCTTGTCCCGGGTATACTCTGAGCATCTTATGAGGACAGGCAGCATCTCTTCCAGGCACTATGTTAATTAAGCAGGCCATAAGCATTTCCTTAATTTGAGCTTTACCGTAATCCCATAAGAGAAGAACTACAATAATTCCTCTTGCGTAAGATTTATTTTATGTATATGTGTGTAGCATGTGGGAGCAGTGCCTGAGGAGTCCAGAAGAAGGTGTTGGATCCCCACAGCTAAAGCCGCAGACAGTTATAAGGTGCCCAATATAGATGCTAAGAACCAAACTCGGGTTCTCTGTAAGAGCAGCAAACACTCTTAACCATCTCCCCATCCCACAATACAACAGAGAAGAACACTTAACCATCTCCCCACCCCACAATACAACAGAGAAGAACACTTAACCATCTCCCCACCCCACAATACAACAGAGAAGAACACTTAACCATCTCTCCACCCCACAATACAACAGAGAAGAACAGCATAAGCCCAGAGAGATTTAGTGACTTGATCCCAAGCCCAGCTTCCAAGAAACTTCCTACACAGTTTCCTTCACACTGAGTCACTTGTCACCAAGACTTGCCCTCACTCTTTGATATTGTAATAAAACCCTTTGTCCTGGTTTGCTGTGATAAAACACCAAGACCAAAAGCAACCTGAGGAGCAAGAGATTCATTTTATGTTACAGCTCACAGTCCATCTTGAAGGAAAGTTGAGGAAGGAATTCAAGGAATCCAACTCAATACCTGGAGGCAGAAACTATAGCAGAGACCATTGAGGAGTGCTACTTACTGGTTTGCTTAGCTTGACTTATGTATATATAAACCCAGGACCACATGCGCAAGGGTGACACCTCATATCGCAGCCTGGGCCCTCCTACATAAATCACTAATCCAGAAAATGCCCCCCAGACTTGTCTACAGGCCAATTTTAAAGAGGCAGGGCTTTGGAGTTTTTTGTTTTGTTTTGTTCATTTTGGTTTCTTGTTTTGTTTTTCAATTGAGGTCCCTGTTCCTAGTTACTTCTAGCTTGTATCAAGTTAACAAAAATAAAGAAAAGAAAACCTAACCAGCATACCCCTTGAGCCTCAGTTCAGTATCAAATACCCAAAATTGCCAGAAATTTATGAGCTAGCTAAGGAAAACAGGCTTTTTAGCAAAGCTACACTAAGCCCATCTTGGTTTTAGAAGAACTGGAATCGTCTTCAGGACTGTCAGGCTGCATTGCTTAACATGAGTGTTCTTGGAACAAAATGAAGATGTCTTCTCTCTCCACTCCTGTTCAACACAGTCTGTGAAGTTTTAGCAAGAGCAGTATGGCACGTAAAGAAGAGAAAGGGACACAAACAGGGAAGGAAGAAGTGAGAGTGTCTTTATCTGCAGATGATATGGTCTCCATCCTTAGAGGAGCCTAAAGACTCCACGAGGAAACTCCTACAGCTCCAGAAAGAAATCTACCATTGATCGAGCTCTAACCTTCTTGGGCATACACTCCAAGGAAAGTGGATGGAGCTGAAAACAACCATCCAGAGTACAGAAACCCAGACCAACAAAGACATAACAAATGTTATCTCATGTATATGGATGTTACCTTTGGCTCTTTGGATATGTGTATTTAAATTGGAGTGCCCGTGGAGGTGAGGAAACTGTAATGGAGACTTTGGGGCGTGGTGTTTGAAAGGAGTGGAGATGAAATGCAGATGGTGTGGAGGAAAATAAGGGATATCAGAGTAGGAAAGACTGGGTGGGATAAGAACTAGAATGGTGGGGTCGAGGAAGGAGGTGGGAAGGGATAACTAATACTAAAAGCCTTTAAGAAACTCATATGAAAACCTACTAAAACACTTCCTAAATATATATATACACATAGTTTAAGTGGGGTGGCCCTATAATGGTGGGATGAGGGGACAGGAGCACTGTTAGACACCATCGGCTATCGAAAGTCTAGTGGCAAGAATAGGTTAATGTTCTTTTGGAATTATTGGTCATTAGGTCCCCTGAGACTCCCAAACATTACAGGCTATTGCCATTCATTATTCTTAGTTACCTTCCAGAACTTGACAGCAAGACCATTTTGCTGAAGACAGTAGATAATTAAGTCAGGGGATATGTTAAATCAATTTGGTAGTTGCCTGGAGCTTCATCCCTACTAGCTACCTTTTATTATGCTAGAAGTTGCTATGAAAACTAACAGAGAAGGAAAGTATTTAATTTAATTTAATTTTACCCCACAGTGAACCCTGAGAGCTACAAAAATGTCTGGCCTAACAAGACATGCCCACTTGCGTATAAGTGGCATGAATATTTTTGGAGTAACCAACTACATTATACCTGAATTTAGAATCCACACACAAGACAGAACCCATGTCTGGGGCTGTTATTTTGACCAAGAACCTGTGACTAGAGAGGCCATAAGCCCTAGGTAAAAGCCTATTACAATCATCACTCTGCTTAAATGGGTATAGGATTAAACCAACTTCTAATTACTTATTGCTATACCCATAGATTAGTACACTTCTTAACCCTTGTCAGAAAAGCTTCATTTAGCATTAGTTGGCAATTAATTCAGAGACCCACAACTGGTCAGCCTGTAAAGAATAAGATTCTGAAATGCTCAATCCTAAGTGAAATATCTATATCACACTCCCTCCTCCCAAAGCTCAGGGATCATCCCAGAAGAAAGACCATAAAGACTTCAAGAGTCAGAGATAGCGAATAATAGCAGCAAAACAGTGTTTTCCAGACACAACAGGGCTGTTGCACATGTTAATTCACAGGGCTTGTGACAGCATGCACAAGATCTGTGCAAGTTCAAGCCAGACAAAATACCAACATGGAGAAACAAGACCGGCATGAAGCCCCACTGCTAGCTAAGGAGTTATTGGTAACATGTGGCTGCTCGGAAAGGGGGAGTCAGATTTCTTTAAGAGTGTGGCTCTTGAGAGGCCACCCATGCTTCAGTCGGTGGCCCTACACCAGACACATACGAGCAGCAGTATGTGGACTCAGTGAACTTTGAAAAATATGTAACACATGAAGACGTGGTGGGAGGAGATTCAGGGAGAAATTAGAATGGAGGGGATGAGAGGGCAAGTTTAGTCAAAATCCATAAGATACAGGTATGAAATTTTCAAACAATAAAAAAGAAACATTAAAAAAAATGAAGTTACAGAATGAAGAAGTAAAAACAGATTCTAAGTTAGAAGTCAGAAAAGTTATTTATGTGCGTGTGTGTGCACACATGTGTGTCCATAAGCCAAGGCTGAAAATTGATGCAGGGTATCTTCTTCAGTTGGTCTCCACTTTATTTTTAATAAATTTTATTAAACTTCTTTGACAATTAAATCCTTAAATACAATGGTCTCTAGCTATTCCCACCCACCGCCCACTCCTCTAGCTATTCCCACCCACCGCCCACTCCTCTAGCTATTCCCACCCACCGCCCACTCCTCTAGCTATTCCCACCCACCGCCCACTACTCTAGGTATTCCCACCCACCGCCCACTCCTCTCCCATCCTTGGCCACCCTCTTCCTTCCCTATCAGTTCCTTTCTCACCTTCATTTCTTGAGACACAGTCTTTCGTGAAGCCTAGAGTTTAGTGATCCAGCTAGGCCCCCTGGTAAGCTGGAGGATCCAGAATCCCTGACTCCATCAGCCACAGCACCGGGATTACGGGCACACACTACTGCATCTAGCTTTTTATGTGGGTGTGAAGATCTGACCTTAGGTCCTCATGCTTGTACATCAAGCACTTTACTGACTAAGCCTTCTAGCCTCCATGGTCTTAACTCTGGAAAGCCATTGCCTCAGCAGCAACAGGACTCTAGTATCTGTCAGTGCATATTTGCAATACATTTTGAATGAGACGTGGAGAGAACCAGGTTGTAAACTAAGAGGCTGAAGCGTAAAGCAAACAAGCAGCAGCAGACCCCACATAAACCCCACATAGAAAACCTGCTGTGAATTGATGATAGTGCAGAAGGAGCCTCTGCCTGGGTTTAAAGCTAGCAGTTGAACCTCGGGCTTGCTTTCATTCTGCAATTGTCTCAATGCTGTCCATCTGCCAGGTGCACGGTAGAGGTGAGTTTTACCAAATTGTTCCTCGGAAGCGTTTCATGTCAATAATAGCGAGTGCGACCTAGTCCTTTTATCCTGTTTATTCTCCACTGTTGCCTCTGATAAGTGGTATTTCTGCAATCTGCCAACCTCCGCCGTGCTTATTTGTTTATGGAGAGAATATTAATTAGTGATGCTGAGCAGACTATGGGATGCAAATGCGATTCTGATAATGGCATTCCTTAGACTGTCTTTGCCCCCTAAGGCATCCTCTATTTAAACAGTTCAATCGAACATAATTATTAACACAAGTAATAATAATAATTATCATAGCTTCCCGCTTCCGTGGTTATTCGTGGAGACTGCAAGTCCTTCCCTATCCGTTGGCCTCAGTTTAAGAGTGGAAAGTGAATGCTCATTTTATGTTTATCTCTGAATCAGCTGTGCTTCGTTAGGCTTCTTCTGAGCCCAGCCACTAAACCCTCGTGATGGCCCTATATGTGCGTGTTTCTGTTTGGTTTTGTGTCTGGGTTTGGTCCTTGAGATGGAGTCTTGTAGAGTTCAGGCTCCCCTTGTACTCTTCAGTCACCTGATATGCTGGAGCTCCTGGGCCTCATGCCTACAGTGCTGGGGTCACAGGCTACTGCCTGGAGTTGTTCTTCCCATTTGAACAAAGAGGTCTCAGTGGTGGAAAGCATCCTACAGACAAGCTTTTTCTTTCTATGAGTGGTTGTCTTGAAGCAATCTGGGCCCAGAGGCACAGTTACCTGGAAGGCTGAAGCAAGAGGATCGCCAGTTAAAGGGTAAGGCTGGGCACCTTAGTGAGATACTCTCAAAACAAACAGAAAGGCAGAGCTGTGGATGCGGTTCAGTGGTAGAGTGCTCCCCAGCACTGGGGAAGCAGAGCAGAGGGATTCCCTAGAGCTCACAGCCCAGTCATGGAGATGTATTACTACGCTCCCATTCAGTGAGAGATCTTATCTCAAACAGTAAGGTAGAGTACAATTAGCCCCCACACGCATACACACACACGTGCACATGTGACACATGCACACACTCACAGACCATTGAAGTGAAATACCATAGGTTCAAACTGCAATCCTGCCATTGGTAATGGCTCGAGTCAAGCTACTCAACCTTGCTGTAAATGGGTATGGTATTATTACCTAACTTATAGAATTTTAAAGGGTAATTGTTCCAGGGTGATTTAACCCACGGTGGGATGCATTGCCAGAAGTTATCACAAACATCATCACCAGCCCCCTTCCCTGCTCAGGAGATACCAAAAATACCATACCTGGGCCAGGCACTTCTCTTCACCCTTGGCTTTCAATAAACGCTATGTCATTTGAGTCTGAACGAGTTTGTGATCCTGATGAGTCTTCTATGGATTCCAAATTCCTACTCAGGTTTTCAAGCCACCTTACTTTCCTCAGGTGTGGACTGTAAGTTCATTGTCTTGTTCATCAATTATAAACCAAGTTGTAATTTATAGAGAGAGGCTAAAGGAATGGATTCAAACTCCAGAACACCAGACTGAAGAGCAGAGGTCAGAAGGAGAAAGTTCAGCCATTGGCTCCATGTGGTCGAGAAAGGATTTCAAAACAAAAGGTTGTAGAGGTCTGTCTCAGAAAATGTTGTCCATTATAACTGATAATCATTGTAGAAGCTCCCACCCATCAAATGCTTTCTGTGATAACAGATATGTGGGCTGATGTGTTCAATACGCATCTCATTTCCTCCTTGTGGCAATAGCATCAGACCTAAACTCATATCTTCCCCTCCATTTTATTTCAAAGGAACTGGAATCCCTGAGACAAGTGATTCTCCCAAACAATTCACCTGAAAATTCAAACTCAAGATACCTGGTTCTAGAAACTCAAGTCTGACATCTTCCAAGTAAATACTCACGGTGAGACAGACCTCATTAGCAAGTCTCCTTATCACCTACCTGGCCAGGGCTGCTTAAATAGGAAACCATGCAACAAGTGGTATAGAAAACTGGAATGAGTTGTATCAAAGGCCCGGATGCTCTTAGTCTGAACCCTATGTGGGTTTCTTTAGAGGACTGTTCAAAAATCCCTGTTCTTGCCTTTCTCATGACTTCTGGTGGTCTGGGTCATCTTTGGCATTCCTTGACCAGTAGACTTTGCCTAACATTTACATGGGATTCTCTCTTGCTCATGTCCAAATTCCACCCAGTTAGTGAAGAGGCCAGGAATCCTGTGGTACCCCAAATAAGCACCCATCTATTTCAGGGTGACTGCATTTCCCTGCATTACATCTGCAATAGCTCTAGGTCCCAACGGGGTCACATGTGTGGGTACTAGGAGTTGAAATCTCAGCTTAGATCTGAGATCTCTGAGAGGACACAATTTAACCTACAATATCCTTTATATCAACTATCTATGACTCCATCTTCCAGCCCAAGGCATAAGGTGGGATTTAGTAAAGAGGGCAGGTCTCCACAGACTCATCTTGGAGATGTAACTCTTCATTCCAAGCCCTAAAGAGATATTTATCCTCCATGAGAAAGGAGAATTGAAAAGAGATACAGTACAAAAGATGTCAAACTGAAGATGAATGTTTCCTCAGAGGCAACAGCTTCTAGAGACTTGAAGGAACACATTTTTTTGAAAAATGGAGGCACAAGAAACAAAGGTTGAGTTTTATGAAATCATTGATAACCCCCAAGACAATGCAGTTTTCCCCCATGGTTATAAGTGGAGGTGGGGAGAGGTGAAATGGAACTTCTATTGTGTGGCTTTCAAAGCCCACAGTATCCCAGGAATACTGAATCATTGCCAAGGTAAAGCACTCCCTGTAAACCCAGGGGAAACAGAAGTAGGTAGATAAAAATGGCAATGCGGGAAGCAGATTTATGAGCAAGCTGAAATCTGAGCACTACTTTTTTTATATTCTTTGAGATGGACCAGTCTTGAGGACCATGTGGGAATAAGAGTCTAAGATTAAAGTCCAAAACAAACTTTCTGCATTTCCCAGACTCGGGAAATTTTACACAGACCCCTCCTTGATAAATAACAGACACACTATAAATGCACAGTTCTTTGTCTAGTGCTGGACTTCAGGGGAGATGAACAGGTGGGCACTGTCCCTGGTGCTGAACAAACATCTAGGGTGGAGGGCCAAGGAGTGTACAGATGGGGATCTCAAATAGAATAACTCATTCACACATCTGCAAGGGAATTCCAGGAGGTAAAAAGATACAAAAAGAATATCAGGGGTGGAGGAGGGGTACCTGTGGCATGAGGAGTTCAAAGCCAGCCTGGGCTACACAAGACCCTATTTCATAAGTATCACAGAGCAAAAAGGAAGAGGAGAAAAAAGAAGAGGTGGAGAGATAGGATGAAGAGGAGGAATAAAAAGGATAAGGTTGAGAGGAGGATGGGGGAGAGGGAAAATAAAAACAAGAAAAAGGGAAAAGAAATAGAAGGAAGAATAAGAGGGTAAAGAGGAAGAGGAGGGAGAGGAAGAGGAAGGCAAAACAGAGAAAAGGTGTGAGCTTATGTTTTTGCTTTGCATCATCTAATGAATTCCACACAGCAACCTTCCAAAATGACATCATTCCTCCAAGTGTGATCAGCCTCACTCTGGCCACCTGCAAGACTGATCCCTCTGATGTTGGTGTGGCACAGTTGGTGTGGCATTGTGGTTCTGTTTTCCTATCCTTCCCTTGGGGTGTCCAGGCACTTCTGCACTAGGCAGGGCATTAGCATTTTAGAAGACATTTAATAAAACAGTTCTCATAGATGATATTTAATGAAACAATTTGTGTGCAGACATCATTCGGGTGAATCAAGGGATATATATATATGTATGTATGTATGTGTATATATATATGTATATATATACATATA
>NW_022196904.1:106959151-106967226 GCF_008632895.1 Mastomys coucha
ATATATATATATATATATATATATCCATCCTGAAGAGTGGAAAGGGGTTCCTCTAATAGTGAAGTTTCATTGGCTGAGGCTTAAGGTTCTGGGGATACCTCATTTGCATGGAGAGGCATTCCAGGAACTTGAACCTGTAATGTTGCCAAGAACTATATGACATCATCAAGTCGAAGATTGGTGGTTGGGCTCCCTAGATCAGGTGGAGAAGAGGAAACCCCGTTAAGAAAAAGGAATCTTCCCTTTTGTGCTGACCTTAGGAAAGCTGCCTGGACAGTAGACTACAACTTTAGTAGTGAGATACAGCAATAGACATGTGCCCTTTCTTGGTAAGGCCAGTCACAGGCACCAATAACAACTCACCACCAGCCCAACCCTGAGACACCACCCCTGAAACCCCACCCCTGACACCCACCTCTGACATTCTACCCCCTAGATTCCACCCCTGATGCCACATGCTGACACCCCACCTCTGACACCCCACCCCTGAAATCCTACTTCCAACACACCACCCCTGACACCCCATCCCTGACACCACACCTCTGACACCTCAGACACCCCACCCCTGATACCCTACCCAGACCTCATTATTCTGCTTTGCTTCTTTCTCTTTGGCCTAGAGCTAATCACCTTCTACACAGATGCATAAAGGTGCCACTTGAGATAGAAGATTCAGGATGAGGTAGCTTTGGGGGAAGCGCTTCAGAACTCCAACAAACTAAACAGAGAATTACCCAATGATCCAACAAGTGTACTCCTAGGCTCATACACACCCAAGAGAGGTGAAAAGTGTTCAAACAAACATGAGACCACAAACGTGGTGGAAGGGGAAAACTGACTCAGGCAAGTTGGCCTCTGACCTCTACATCCATGCTGAGGCAACAGAGCAGATACAAGCACACAAACTATATAACAAGAGACCAGATACTAAAGGCTGAGTGCTGTGTGAGTGTATATTTCCAGAGTTAGCATATCAGAGAAAAAAAAGTTATCAGACTGTGGTGGTTTGAATATGCTTGGCCCAGGGAATGGTGTTGGTAGGAGGTCTGGCCTTGGGGGAGGAAGTGTGTCACTGGGAATGGGCTTGGAGATCCTCCCCCTAGCTGCCTTGGAGACAGTCTTCTGGTGACCATCAGAACAAGAGGTAGAACTCTCAACTCCTTTTCCAGCACCATACCTATTTGCCTGCTGCCATGTTCCCACCTTGATGATAATGGACTGAACCTCTGAACCTGTTAAGTCAACCCCAATTAAATGTTCTCCTTATAAGAGTTGTTTCAGTCATGGTGTCTGTTCACAGCAGTAAAACCATAACTAAGACACAGACTCTGGTGTGAGAGAAGGGTAGAGAAGAGGTCCCAAGAATGTATCAGTTGTCACCTCAAGCTGATGGAGGTATTTTGAAGGTAGCTAGAGGGATTGGTTGAAAATATTATAGTGTCTTAAATCTGACTGATATATTTATTTCTAAGTGGCTAATTTTATCATATGGATTTAACATCTATACACACATACATACACACACACCAAATAAAAGAGCATCTCAGAAAAATGCACCCTCAGTGAGAACAGTGGTACACACCTGTAATCCCAACACTTGGGAGGCTGAGGCAGGAGGGTCTCAAGTCTGAGGTCAGAGTAGACACAAAGCTGCACCCTGCCTCAAATCTTCTCTCCACAGCTGAAAACTCGACAGTTAGTCAATGTTTGGTAGATGAATGAACAATTAGAAATGAATATTTACAACCCAGGAAAACAGCTTATACTCTTTCTGTAAAATGGTGCTATGTTCCTCTTGGCTTTCCATCTGAGGGAACCCCAGAGCTCTTTATCAAGCCCATGTACATCACCCTGTTGTGAGGTAAGTGGGCATCAGGGGTGACTGACACCTGGGAGTCTGTGGTAAGTCTTGGTGCCCTGCCTGAGCTTTAATATTCCATTCATACAAACAGGAGTTAAAACCCATGGTCCCATAGGATGGGAATGGGGGTGCACAGCTCCCTGTCTTGGTTTTTTTCAGAACTCATTGTCTCACTGTGTCTCTGTGTTCAGAGTCCCCTCTGAATGCCAGGAGGGAATAAAGCCAGCAGGAGACGGGCCCCATCTGCCTGGAAAGGGACAGGAGGAACATTAGTTGTCCAAATACTTCATCAGAGTGTCTTGTGGCTAGAGGCCTTTAGCTCTCCCTGTGACCCAGCCTGCAGAGCATATTAGAGAAACGCCATGCCTCAGAGGAGGGTGGGAAGGAGGCAAGTGGATGTCAGACTGAAATGGAATTAAAAATAAAGCTCCCTTATTAAGTTCATAATTACTGTGAAGCTGTGAAATCTTATCTCCAACCTTTGTCTTTCTTTTGTCCAGGGCAGAGGCTGCCTCCTTTTCCAATCCTTATTTTGCTTTATAGACAATTTCTCTTTAGCATTCTGAGCATTTAACCTTGAAAAATAGTGTTGTTTTGCTGCTGTATTTTCTGATTGTGAGTCTCCAGGCATCTCTGTGGCATCTTTATAAATCTGCAGGAGCTGGTAAATATTTCTTGCCGACCAGCAGCTGAAATCTGAAAATACCAGCTCAATTTTTAGCTGTCAGGCAATTAATGTAATTCAAAGAAAATGAAAGGTGTGGACAGCTGGGACCTCTTTTAATAACGGGAGGGCTCCTGGCTCGGGCTTAGCCAAGCCAGGCAGAGGAATCAATAAGAGGCAAGCAGAAAGGCAAGAAGAGGACACAGAGCTCTCCAGAAGCATCCTGTCAGCAACCTGGCAGCCTTGCTCAGCTGTGCCAGGAGCGGCTGATAAAAGCAACTATTGGCGATCAAGTTAGTAGGTCAGACTTGGAGGCCCAGGCCACAGTGGCAGTCAATGGCTCTGTAAAACAGAAAAGAGCACCCCATCTGGGCAAGCAAACCAGGAGATAGGCACACACCCATCATGCAGCTGGGTACACAGCTTGGTAAGAAAACAGTTCAGGGTAGCTTTCTTCCTTCCAATGCCCAGGACCTTCGAGCAGTGCACAAATCGTGCAACTGTACCTAGCAGCTCTATACAGACCACTCCCGGCTTCCTCATCCCTGTTACATGGTTGGTTAGTCTCACATACCTAGGAGAGCCATTCACCCCCTGCTGAGACAGTGCACTGGCAGATTTTGTGTGTCAACTTGACACAAGCTGGAATTATCACAGAGAAGGGAGCTTCAGGTGAGTAAATGCCTCCATGAGATCCAGCTGAAAGGCATTTTCTTAATTAGTGATCAAGCATGGGAGGGCACTGTGGGTACCATCCCTGGGCTGGTAGTCCTGGGTTCTATAAGAAGGTGAGCTGAGCAAGCCAGGGGAAGCAAGTCAGTAAGGAACATCCTTCCATGGCCTCTGCATCAGCTCCTGCTTCCTGACCTGCTTGAGTTCCAGTCCTGACTTCCTTTGGCAATAAACAGCAATGTGGAAGTAAGCTGAATAAACCTTTTCCTCCCCAACTTGCTTCTTGGTCATGATGTTTGTGCAGGAATAGAAACCCTGACTAAGACAGTCAGCATGTCAGCTTTGGACCTCAGCAGTGGCATATGGATTTTAGATTTTTATGGGACAGACAGACCCTGTAATTCACCTGTCCCCATCTCCGGTGCTGAGTCTACCATCACACAACACCATACCCAGGTCTCTCATGCCTCACACCTGTGCAAAAGGCATTTCACTGAACAACTCACCACCGCAGCCCCACAGGCAAAGTTAGACCGTACTGTAGTTACATAGGGGCACCTTCTCTGACTATGTGAACCCCTATGTCACCAGCACCCTGAATCTCACATGCAGTGTATTGGGGGCAGGGAACTCCTAAGGCACATGCCTCAATGAACCTTCTAAGGAAAAACAAAACTTCAAAACTCCATCCAGCAAGATAAATACGGAATCATTGAGTGTAATTTTATGTTCCAGCAAACACTTAGATGACAGAAATACCAGTTACAATAATGCTCTTTAAAATCAAATACCCAGAAATAAATCCAACAATTTGTGCGTGCCTGCCACAGTGAAGCCAAAACATCCTTGGTAGGCATTTCAAACCATCTAAGTACATGGAGAGGAGCCACAGTCATGGATTAGAAGGTTCCGAGGGGCAGTCTTGTCCTTCACTTGCAAACTGATCTACAGACTCAATTCACTTCTATGCAATTTTCCAAACAATTTCTTTTGGAAATTGATATGTGGAATCTAAAATGTACACATAAACTAGAAGTTATTCGTCAAAGTTTTGTAAATGTACTCACTCATATTGGGTCATGTGAATGAATGTAGGAATTGGTGAAAATTTGGCCAAGCGAAAGGTTATCTGAATGGAATGCCAAAACTAGTTTCCTATCAAACACACAATGGGTCCAAGATAGCTCCAACAGAATTCATCCATGCTGCCTCATGCAACTTCTCCACAGCTGTGGCTCTGAAAGCATGCTGAGCATGCCATCATGACTCCTTGAAATGTTTGAAATGGTGCACACATGAAGCCACATCTACCCACTGAATGTTGGCATATTCTGCAGCATGGCACTATATTCCTCATAAGCACTGCCAATGAAAAGCAAAGCCCTTGCACACCCATCAGAGTCCATACAGCACCACAGACCCAGTCATCACATTCTCACTGTGGCTGTGCAGCATGACCCCTCCCTCCCCGTGGCAAGCCATCTGTGGCATCGCTCAATCCTCACCTCCAGTAGTTTTCACACCTTGGGTAGTCCCCTCCATTTTGGCATAGACAGGACCTCAGCAAAACACGGCAAAAGTAAGGGGATGCCACCTCCCTCATAAAGCCACACCAGTCTGTGACTTTCACCTTACAAGTAGACGCTACTGCCTCATGACTTTGTGAAGTTGTTATGGTCACCACTGTATTATACAGTAGACTCACAGTAAGTGAAGTGAAGTCACATCACTGAAGAAATTGGATCTGCCAACAATGCAGGAATTTGGAAGGGCCCATCCTTATTTGAACCTTTAACTCAAATCTCAGCTCAGTGATATTATGATGGCAGCTTTGACAGAGTTCCTGAGACACAGCCCACAACTAAGATGTGCCAAGACTCCTGAGCACAGAAACTATGAGATAGGGCCTGGGGAGATGGCCAGGCAAGCTCAAACACCTGAGTTCAAATCCCAGAACACATGTAAAAGTCAAGCATGGTTGTACACATCTGTAATCCCAGTGCTGTGGGGGACAGGTACAGGACGGTTACTGCCACTTACTGGCTACAGGCCTAGCTCCAGGGTCAGCAAGAGACCCAGGGACAAGTGACAAGGCAGAGAATAGTAGAACAGGACACCAGATCTCCTCCCATGACCTCCATACATGCATATGAGCCTGTGAATAGGCACACACTTGTACATACCACAAACACCACACAAACACACTGCATACTTACAACCCAAAAGGAAGAGCAATACAAGCATTGAGGTCACAAACACACTGTGTTTTACACTGCTAAACCTGGTTGTAAAGAACACAGTAACTTGCCACCCCACTCAACACAAAGTACTTCAAAGCACATAGGCTGCCATGCACCTCACAGACTGAAGTCCTGCATCGTCGTAGTCATTCTCTCCCTGATGACTTCGCTCTACCCACCCACCTGCAGCCTGAACATTTATTTTCTAATCGATGTGGCCAGCTTTCCTCAAACAACAACAAAACATCTGCAAATACATCTTCCCCTTCTCTTCCTGCTTCTGAGATCTTAGCAAAGCAAGCTAGCTGTGTGGATAAATTCCACACTCTGGGTTAGAATTAATAGAGTCACATACAGAGATAAAAGCTTGCCCTTTTCTTTTGGAGTTTCTGGAAAGTTGTTCCAAGAATGCCATGGTAACCAACACCACTTCACAGGATCTTTTATTTAATCTCACTGCTAATGGAGAGGATTTCCGTCTGTTTTCCCTTTCTAAGCAAATTATAAGTGAAAAGAAGCAGAGGTAGCCAAAATGGAAAAATCAAGTTTCTTTTCAATCATCTGTATTAATTTTTTGTTCTGCCTACTCCTTTATGCTGTTTGCCTGGCCAGCAGCTTCAGTTTCATGTGCAGATGTGATTATTACTGTCCAGGCTTCCCTCTGACATACCAATTGGTTATAACTGTGGCCCCCGGGCCAAATCTGACCTATCACTTTTGTTTATAAATAAAGTTTTATTGAAACATGGCCACTCGTTTGCAAACTGTCTGTCGTGGCTCTTCTGCTTCAAAGGCAGAGCAGAGTTTTTGGAGAGATTCAAAGCCCAAAATCCCTCAAGGATTTACTCTTAGTCCCTTGACTGACCTTTGTCATTGAGTGACTAAGAAAAGGCCCAGAGAGTAGTCGCTGAGTCTCTTGCCATGGCTGTGAGACATGATGAGAGCATGAACACAGTTGGGGGTAAAGACTCCACCCCAATATCTCTATTGCCTTAGACCATCCTATCGGCATTCCTCTGAAACTCCGTGCACCCATTATTTCAGGTAATGGGTAGATTAGTGGTATAACAATTTTGGGTGTAACATTCACGTGAGTTATTTCACTATTTTCACATAAAAATAATGGGTTTGAGTTCTTGGTCCCTTGTTTGTTAGGCTCAACAGGAACATCCAGAAGTCATAAACCTAAGGTCTAAGCTCATCCTATTTCTGAGGAAAAGAGAACTGTCTTCCATTTGGCTTCAGGAACAAATGGACCATTAACACAGTATAATGAAACCCTGGAGGTGGGGAAAATTGTTGTAGAGTTACCGCACTTATAATCACTATTATGCACATTTAATCATCATCGTCAATACTATCACCCTCATCATCACTACCACCATCACCACCACTATCACCATAACCACCACACTATCACCACATTACCACCATCATCACCAAAACTATCACCACCACCACCATCATCATCAACACCATCACCATCGTCACAACCATCACCACCACAATCACAACCATCACCACCAAAACCATCACCACCATCATTGCCACAATCACCATTGTCTTAGTTACTTTTCTATTGCTGTAATAAAGCACCAAAACCAAGGTAACTTATAGAAGAAAGAATGTATTTGGAGCTGATGGTTTCGGAAGGTCAAAGTTTGTGATGGAAGAGCTGAGGCAGCAGCAGAAGGTTCAACAGCTGAAAGCCCACATCTAACCCACAGTCATGACACACAGAGCTAATTAGAATAGCATGGGCTTTTGAAACGTCAAACCTCATCCCCAGTGACACGCCTCTTCCAACAAGGCCACACCTCCTTATCCTTACCAAATAGTGCCATTAACTGGAGACCAAACACTTAAACATATGAGCATATGAACATAAAGACACCACTCACCCACATGGGGTACTTATGGAGCACCCCAGAGGGGTGAGGGATAGAGATGGCTTCTGTTAAGGAACCTTATCAGCTACCCACCCAACATGTGCTTAGTCATCCCAAACCTCTCACCAGATTGGCCCAAATATGTAAGTGTACACTCCCTGAACTCCTACAGGGTAGAGGAAGAAGAGATGCTTGGTACTGTTTCCAGAGATCAAATGGGGACAATGTGGCGATACAACCTGGAACTCTGATCCCTGCACCCCCAGGGCCTAAGCCAAAAGAGGGAGAGAGTGAATATTAAAAGCCTAAGGCATGATGAATTCCAGTGCAGAGCGGAATGGCAGAAGTTCTGGGGCCTTCTGCTGCAGGCAGCCATCCTTACCAATACTGAGTAGAGTAAGCAAGACAGCTCAGCAGGTAAAGATGCTAGCTACCAAGCCCAGTGACCCAAGTTCTGTCACCAGAATCCAAATAGTGGAAGAACAGAACTGAGACCTACAAATTACCCTCTGACTTCCACACAGGCCCATACAACTCAGTGAGCACCTACTACACACTGAACTACATTCAGTAGAGCACCTACCTCACACTGAACTCTTTGGATAAAGGGAATGTGAAAGTGACTCTTGCAGTTCTCAAAGAGTGACGTCCTTCTCCCTCAGGCCTCTACACATTCCCTCATTTTTTATTATTATTTTTTTTATTAGATATTTTCTTTATTTACATGTAAATTTCTCCCTTCCCAGTTT
>NW_022196904.1:106968761-106974318 GCF_008632895.1 Mastomys coucha
ACATTGGATATTAGCCCTCTATCAGATATAGAGTTGGTAAAGATCTTTTCCCAATTTGTTGGTTGCCGATTTGTCCTATTAATCCCTCCTCTCTGGTCCTTCATGTCCAGTGTGGAGAATCTCCTAGCCTCCCCTTAAAGCCACTGCTCATCCTCTGTTCCCTTGTGAGTTGTGCTTTGTCCCTGGCTCAAGATTTCCAGAGACAAAATGGAAACTGTGATGGGTATCTCTAATGTTATTTTGAAGATGAAATGTACTATAGGCACTGTAGAGGGCGTGGCTTGGTACCTCCTCCTTTCATTTTTCCCTCCCTATGCCTGAGATTTATTTTCCAGACCAGGAGCTGTTTAATTCACTTCTGTGTCCATGGGTCATATCACAGGGCCTGGCACATGAGCATGCTCCACAGAGGAAGGGGGTAGGGGAATGCTATCTTTAACTTTGAGATTTCCCAGTACAATGGTAGAGACTGATACATACCAGAGCTTAATATGGAAAACGCATTAAACTGAGTCCCAAGGAATCAAAGAAGAAAGGGCCATTGATGCTGGAGAGGCAGGGAAATATTTCATAAAAGTAATGGCTGGAAGCAGAGCGGCAGATAGAGTAAAGGACGTTAAGCAAGGAGGATAGGATAGTTCCCAGGCACAAGAACCAAGGTCTCTCAGGGAGTGGGGGTTAAAAAAAATCAGAGGAAGGGAACAATGTCCTTCACATGGGAGAGGGTGAGGGGAGAAAGTCATCTGTGAAAACACATGACTATTTTGTCTTTGATAAGTAGCATAGCAAAGATTTGGCACTTAAACAGGGAGTTAGTGATTTTGATACCCTGAAATTAGTAGCAACCAGAACCATGAGACGAATCTGTTTCCTGCCTCAAGATAGAAGAGAATCTGTCAGTCTATGCCTTCCTTGTTGATCATTTGAAGTTCACAAATTTGCCCTGCTTTGCTGTGGATAATATGTACACTAAGAAGCATTTTGGTTTGTGATTTCATTTCTTGGATTTTTTAGCATGCACCCCCTCCGGGTCCCACTTGGATCTCAGAGACACAGGGCTTGTAGAGCCAGAAACATCGAGTGTCCTCAACCCAGACTGACACTGCTAAGTGCTTAATATTGGCCAACACGGTGCTAAACTCTTACAGTTATGACAGTAGGTGGCCCTCACAGCCCCCTGTGAAAAAGTGAAAGGCCAGAGAGCTGACTAAGATGCCCTCTGACAGAAAGGAAGGTGAGAGTCAGAGGTATGCACTGGGGGCTGGTGAGACCATTAAAAGACTGACTGCTAAACGTTATGGCTTAAATCAATCCTCAGAATGTACTCCAGCACACACACACACAGAAGTGTGTGTGTGTGCACTATAAATAAATATAATTTTTTAAAAAATTTAAAAGCAATATGCTTACCTACAAGACTTCAATCCTACACAAAGAACTACGGGCAACTGAGGTAAGCTGGGAGCGGAAGAGGTGATTCTCTGCAGGGAAGCACATAACAACTGGTTGTCCAATCACTGAGCCACGCCCTCAGGAGCAGACAGCATCTGTAATTGTATGCTAAACCTGAGCTATGTTCAGTGCTTCCTATACTAGTGAGTACAGCAGTGTGCAGGTACTCTGACAGCCCCCTTTGCAGGTGAAGACACAAAGACACGAGGTTTAACTAATGTGGCTCCCACCCTGCAGCAAACAAGAGTTGGGGCGTTGAAAAAAAAAAGCCAAGGACCAGGTTTGGAGAATGAGGTACCAAGAAGGATTCCAAGATGGAGATCCAAGAGCAGTGCGGACAGTCAGCACTTCTCTGCTGAAGGCATCACACACTTTGGTCACAAGACATGGAGAAATCAAGCTGGCAGTGGCCAGGAAGCTTCACCCCGCTGGCTTGTTTTCACAGTACAGAAATATGCTATACCGCTGTTTAATGGAGGGGAAGTCATCAATAATCCCGCCCAATTGTGAACCCTGTGAAATGCAATGATGCCCGGTCTGGCCAGATATGGCCGTGGGTGCAACGGCAGCACAAAGGTGACAGTGGTGACCTTTGTGTCACCACATTGCTCCACGGGACGGAACACATGAATGGTACTGCAAGTCTAGCTAAGCACACAGGGCTGGGAGCTCATGGGCCCCAGATGAGCCTGGTATTTTGCTAAATGAACAAAATATCAAACTGATTTTTTTTAATGATTTATTTATTTATGTTTGTGTTTTGCCTGCGTGTATGTCAGCGTGAGGATGACAGATACCCTGAAACTGGAGTT
This sequence comes from Mastomys coucha, assembly GCF_008632895.1. Lineage (NCBI taxonomy): Eukaryota > Metazoa > Chordata > Mammalia > Rodentia > Muridae > Mastomys > Mastomys coucha. The sequence continues at coordinate 106,971,026 of NW_022196904.1, forward strand.
ACAGACAGCTGCGAGCTGCCATGTGGGTACTGGGAATTGAACTCTGGTCCTTTGGAAGAGCAGCCAGTACTCTTAACCACTGAGTCATCTCTCCAGGCCCCCACTGATTTCTTAATTCACTAATTTCTTAATTCTTAAACTTTCCTACCCATAGTTAGGTGCAGCTCTCAGACCTCAACAAAAGAGTTTCTTCTTGTGTTGCATGCTGGATTACTATTAATATATAGGCTCACAACTGGTCAAAGTGTGGAGAGGAAATGATTGTAAAGTGCTCAGCCACAAAGGAGGCACCTATATCAACCCCCTCCACTAGGCTCAGAAACCATCCTAGAGAGGGAGGTGGAGAGACTGCAGAGATAAGGATCTGAGGGAAGCAGGGTGAAAGAGTGCCTTCTGGACATGGTGGAAATGCTGCTCTCAGGACAGTGGAAGCCTACACAAGTTCAGGCTAGTCAATGTGCTAGCATGGAGTCAGAAGGGGTCCATCTGGACCTGAGGAGCTATGGACAGGAGATGGCTTCTGGGATGGGGGCAGTCCATTTTCTTTAATGGTATGGCTCCTCGTAAGTCAGCCATGCTCCAGATTATTTATTAAATTAAAATAAGAGAGGACTCAGGGTTGGAAAAATAGGGAAATGACTGGGATTGGTGAGACACAAAAAGGAGGAGTGGAGAGCAGTAAATCCAAGTACATTGTATGAGTATATAAAACTCTTTTAAACGCCAGTAAAAATGTTGAGACTAAAGTAATGTTCTTCTCCTCTGGAAGTCAGTGGTTTGAGCAACAGCCTCAAGTTGAGCTCTTCTTGGAAACATAAACCAGCATTGGAGAAACAAACACTCATCGCTGATGATTTGGTGATGCCTCTCAGAATTACACATGCATGTGCAGTTTGACTGACAGTTCTACTTCTAAATACACTTTGAATATCCATAAAAGGGGATGGCTATATGCCATGCATGTAAGCACAATGAGTTTGGCCTAACAAATAGCTGGAAACAGTCTGGGGATGTAGCTCAGTGGTAGAGCACTTGCCTGGTATGTGTGGACTCCAGAGTTTAACCCCTAGGATCACACACACCACACACACACAAACACACACACACACACACACATGTTGCAAACGATGAAATGAGTACTGTCTTAGGGTTTTACTGCTGTGAACAGACACTATGACCAATACAAGTCTTATAAATGACAACATTTAATTGGGGCTGACTTATAGGTTCAGAGGTTCAGTCTATTATCCTCAAGACAGGAACATGGCAGCATCCAGGCACACATGGCGCAGGAGGAGCTGAGAGTTCTACATCTTCCTCTGAAGACTGCTAGCATAATACTGGCTCCCAAGCAGCTAGGATGAGAGTCTTAAAGCCCACACCCACAAAGCCACACCTCCCAACAGTGCCACTCCCTGGGCCAACCACATATAAACCATCACATTCCACTCCCTGGCCCCCATTTCCCTTGTTCAAATACATGAGTCTGGGGGGCATATCTAGCCATACTATAATTACAAAAGTTCATTTAGTCCAACTTCCAAAGTCCCCATAGTCTATAGAAGTATCAACAATGTTAAAAGTCCAAAGTTCAAAGTCTCTTCTGAAATTCATCCAATCACTTAACTGTAATCCCCAAAGCAAGACAGGAAACCAGCTGGGCAGACTCCAAACTCTGCATCTCCATGGCTGATATGAAAGCAGTCTCCAGATCTCCATCTCCTTTCTCATCTTTGTTGACTGTAACAAACTTCTTTCTCCTGGGCTGGTTCCACTCTCTGTTGGCAGCCTTCCTCAACAGATAGCCCACGGCTCTGACATCCCAAACATCTTGGGGTCTCCAAGGCAACTTCATTACAGCTTCTTGTTTCAATGTCTGGGACCTTCTGGGCTCCTCCAAAGGGCTAGCGTCACTTCTCCAGCTCTGCCTTCTGTAGCACTCTAAGCTCAGGTTGATCCACTCCACTACTGCTGCTTATCATTGTTATCCCATGGTACTGGCATCTCTAATACACTGGGGTTTTCTGCTGAAACTAGGCTTCACCAATAGCCTCTCATAGGCTCTCTTCATGGTGCCAAGCCTCAATTCCTTTGCATGACCCCTTCAGTCCTGGGCTGTCAACTGTAACTGAGGCTACCCCTTCACCAATGGCCTTCCATGGCCTCTCACAGTGCTGAGCCTCAGCTGCTCTTCATTACCCTTCATGCCTTCAAATCAGTGCCACCTAGATGACTCTTACACATTACCAAGTACAGCTGCAACATGAGGTACAACCTTGACTATCTCTGAAACACAGCTTCTTTGTGCTCTCAGAAAACATTTCCCAGAAGATTTCACCTCAGTGATGCTGGTCTCTTCTTAATCATTGCTAATTTCTCAGCTCCAGCTAACCAGCATCAATTGTCCCAGTAGTCTCTTCTATTTTTCACTCTAAAGCCAGAGCCACATGGCTAAAGCTGCCTTGTTCTACTGCTTTCTGGGGTTAGAATATAGCTCCCTTTATTCTATTACCAACTTTCTATTTCCCAACCACCTTACTGACTAAGCTTGGCTTTCCTGGAACTTGCTCTGTAGATTGACCTTGAACTCAGAGACCTGCATGGCTCTGTCTCCTGCAATGCTTGGATTAAAAGTGAGTACCACCATTCCTGGACTTAAGCTTTTCTTCACCTAGAAGCTGCTTTGTCCCAGGCTGGCCTAGCACTCAGAGATCTATTCGGCTTTGTTTTCTGGGATTAAACATGTGTACCACCATGCCCGAATCTAAACTTAGCTGGGTAGGATCTTGCCCCCAAATCCCTTAACCTGTTATCTCCTAGACTATAAGATTCTGTTCCATTTCACTTCCTGGTGCCCCTTTAATACTCTAACCATATATTTTATATTTTTCCTTTCTAAGCTTGTTCAAAATGCTCTTCAAGAGACTTAACCAGAGAACAAATTCTCTGCTGGGTTTTTTTTTGAGACTTCCTTTATCAATGCAATTAATCTGAGTCTCTTAACCTTAGCCTCAGGCAGACTCTTCAGACAAGGGCAAAAGTAGCCACATTCTTCACCAAAATACCACACAAAAAAAACAATCTCTAGGCCACATATTAAAATTCTTCTCCTCTGAAACCTCTTGGGAGGCATGTCTCTCACATGTGCAGACTCAGCATGCATATAATTAATTTTTTTAATTTAAATCCACATGTAAAACTGAAATAAGGTCTACATGGAGAGATCCTGTCTCAGGAGGAGGAAGAAGAGAAGGAAGAGGAAGAAGAAGAAGAAGAAGAAGAAGAAGAAGAAG
>NW_022196904.1:106974347-106994801 GCF_008632895.1 Mastomys coucha
GAAGAAGAAGAAGAAGAAGAAGAAGAAGAAGAAGAAGAAGAAGAAGAAGAAGAAGAAGAAGAGGCAGAGGAGGAGGAAGAGGAAGCAGAGGAGGAGGAAGAGGAAGAGGAGGAAGAAGAAGTCATAGCTACAGAGATGAAACAGGAGTGTGGCAATGCTGAGAAAGCAAAGGCAAACAGCCCTGGGCTCACTGGGCATTCAGCCTAGCCCACTAGGAGAGTACTGGAGACCCTGTCTTAAAAAAGGGAGGGTAGAGGTGGAAAGATGGTTCACTGGTTAAGAGCACGTGTTGCTCTTTTGGAGGATCCAGGTTCCCAGAACCCACATCCAGCAGCTTAAAAGTACCCAAAACTCCAGTTCTAAGACTCTGAAACCTCTGGGTCCTGTGGCACCTGCACTTCCATGCACATACCCACATGCATGCATTGTGTGCACAGGCACGTGAATAAATAAAATAAAGTCATCCTGAGTCTGACCAATAAAGAAAGACACCCAGATTCCATGTTAGAAGTAAACTCTAGTTTTCAAAGCCTTCAGCCCTCAAAACACTGATTCTGCCAGCATCTCTATCAGCTATTTCTATGCCATATTTTAGGCTTCTCTCTCAATCATAGCACCCACTCCCAAATGGAAAATTAGATATAGATCCAGTTTCCAAAACATCTCAGTGGAGGGAACACTGCTCGATTCCAACTTTGCACATCTGATGTTCCTGCATTCCTTTCCAAAGGCTGAGCCACAGGCATGTGAAGGACTGCACTAATAGCAGCTTCGTGTTAATAATTGATGATCTGTTTGCTTAACGTTCAGTTATTGCTTGATATAAGAAGTCTCCAGTGCAAAATATTCTCTGCTAATAACCCAAATAAAACTGATCAAGTGATGTTCGGTGGCTGGCTGTCACTTTTTTCCTCCAAACTCCACAGTGTGTGCTGAGCTTTTTATCTGTATGCAAGAATATTTTAGAGTAAGTGCCTAAGAGGGTCCTTCTGTCCCACAGATAAAAACCAACTCATTAGGAAGTAATACTGACATCCTTAAATAAAATGGAAATGCCTTCCACTGCATGGCCCCTGTGGGGCTTACCTCTCATTTATTTTATTTTGGCATGTGTGTGTGTGTGTGTGTGTGCACGAATGGCTGTGTGTGTGTGTTTAGCTGTGTGTCTGTTTGCACCTGCGTGTATGTGTGTATGTGTGTGTATGCATGGATGGCTGTATTTGTGTGTATGCATCTGTGTTTGCGTGCATGTGTGTGTGTGTGTATGTGTGTGCATGGACGGCTCTGTGTGTGTGTGTGTATGTGTGTAGCTCAGAGGTGGACAATGGTGTCTTCCTCTATCTCTCCCCACTTCATTTCCTCACTGAACCTGGGGCTCACTGACTCAGCTGGCCAGAAAATCCCAGGATCCTCCTGCCTCTACCTCCCCAGCACTGACATTATAGATGTACAACACCAGAAGGCTTTTTATCTGGATACTGCAGATCCAGACTCCAGTCCTCATAGTTGTACTTCACCAACTGAGCCAACTCCTTAACCCAGTTAGATGTCAAACCAGAAGTAAGTTTAAAAAAAAAAGTTAAGACATAGGAAGAGGAGTCCCCACAGCATGAAGAGCCTGGCTCAAGAGCTGCATGAAGAACTGGTTTCAACAGCCTGAGACTCCATCAGACCTTTGGGGTTCCTCCACAGAATGGTGGTCTGAGCAATCCATCTTCATAAGCCCAGTTGGACTTGCTCTGAAAAGATCACAGCTTGGCTTGATGACTGCAGATGTTCCCGCTGAGAAGGATGGTATAGAAAGGATCACCCACCCTCCCCTGAGTGTCCAGCTCCTCCTTCCTTGCACTTGGGGAGGGGCTGCTTATACTGGTTTTCTTTCTATTGTTATGATAAAAATACAAGGATCCCTTTAGCTTTCCAGAGGCAGAGGTAGGAGAATGTCTATGAGTGCAAGACCAGCCTGATCTATATAATGCACTCCAGGACACATAAAAAGAGCCTGTCTCCAAAGAGTACCACCATAACCAAGAGCAGCCTGGGGAGGAAAGGGTTAATCCCACCTTACAATGTACAGCCCATCGTGAAAGGAAGTCAGGACAGGAACCTGAGGCAGGAACTGAAGCAGGTATGGAAGTGCACTGTTAACTATCCCATTCCCTGTGGCTTGTCAGCCTGCTTTCTTATACAACCCAGGACAACCTGCTCATGAGTGTCATCATGCACAGCTGGGCCCACCTACATCAATCATTTAGTCCAGAAAAGGCCCTCACAGGCCTGTCCACAAGCAATCTCATGATGGCATTTTCTCAGTTGAGGTTCCTCTTCCCAGATGATTCTGGCTTGTGTCAAGTTGACAGAAAACTAACCAGGACACTGTTCTTGAAGAGGACCCCCTCTAGTCCTGGTTCCAAACCTACATCAGGTGACTCACAACCACCTGAAACTCCAGCTCCAGAGGACATACCTATGTGTGACATGTATGCACATAAATTCTTTAAAGATCTTAAAAAACACAGTCAGATTTTTAAGACATGTCAGTCTGAAAGTACATTGCAGCACAGGGAAAATATGGAAAAATTATTTTTTCATAGCTGACATTTCCTTCTAAGCTATTTCTTCATGAGTACTTATTAAACTGAGAGGTGACATACAAATTATGAGTAAATGTTAATAATGAAGGTATTAAAATGAAGCTGGAAATACAGTTTTGGAAATTCTAATTAGATTTTATTGCATATTTCATCTGGGCACAGTAGTCACTCTGTGATCTCAGGAGAGTGTGGCAGGGAGATTGTGAGTTCTCAGTGGTCTGGACTGACCCCTTCTCAAAAAAATAAAACAAACCACTCAAAAACAATCAATCCACCAAATCGAGCCCCTCACCCCAATATAAACAAGTCCCAAGTGTGCCTTCTTCTCTCCAGGTTGTCAAGGTCAAGAGTCAGCATGAAGGCTGAACTTAAGTTCACACAAAGAGTAGGGGCTCTGAAACCCCTTAGCCCCTTATTCAGCCCTTCTGTATTTTATTTATTAATGGCAAAATCGTTACTATCAATCGAGACAAATCAATAAAAACCTTGATCATAAAAAATGTGATTTCACTAAAATAAGGGCAAGGAAGAGAACGTGATAGAATGTATAATTTATGAATCATGCATATGGCTTTTCTAAGTTTTCTAAACATTGCCAGCTAAACCACAGTCAGAGCACTCAGAAATTGTTCTCTAATCATTTAACCCCGTGGTCTTTGACATTGTGCCAATGTTCAGTTATTTAAAAAAAGCTTCTCTCTATTTGCTATTTTTTTCTATCACTCTAAGAGTTTGCTTACCATCCCCCAAAGGACGTTCTTGCATATACTGCTCTATAATTGCATAGGTACATGCCTACACAGGCGGTTCCGTGTGAATGCTCATGTAACCCTGCAAATGGTATTTATCACAATGAGATCTGAGGCATAGCCAGGAGAGGTAGCGGGGGCAGAGGGTACAGCCCAGAGCAGACTTTCAGAAAAGCCTCAGTAAGTGTTAGCTAACACCAACTGCAATGTCTCCAGACTAAGATGAACTTACAGGAAGCTGAGCACAGAGAGGCTGAGGCAGAAGGACTGCCATGGGTTTGAGACCACTTAGGACTGCTTAGTGAGTTCCAGGTCACAGACTACAGATTGAAACCTGTCTCAAAAATAAATACAGTTCATAATGGGAAGCAGGAGGAAGTTGCCCAGGGAAGATGCCTGAAGAAGGTGAGGGAGGAAGATGCTGGAAGAAGAGCAAGTCCACATGCTGCCTGTTTTATTCAGTCCCTACTGGTTGGACATTTACTGTATGCAGCCATTCTGGTAGAATCTGGGTACAGACTAGTGAACGGGGTGGAGATAGTTCAGTCAGTGAAACATTTGTTTCACAAGCCTCAGGACCTGAGCATGACCCCCCAATAACCCACATTTAAACAAAGCCAGGTATGGAGGATCCTTGGGGCTTGCTGGCCAGTTGGCCTTGCCTGCTTGGTGCACTCCAGGCCAATGTATTTCTGGGAATAACACTAGAAGCATGTTTGGCCTCCACATACACGTGCACCCATACAACACAAACCTACGCACAGATACTCACCCAAAAACATAGTAATAGTGAAAGAAACACAACGTTGCCTTCACAAGAGTTACTTGAGTTAGGGAGACAAAGGTTGGGTCAGCAGAGTCCATACAGGCCTTTAGAGAAAGAAAGGGTCCGACAGGAAGAAATGTAGACATTACACACAAGAACAGCACATGGATAGGACTCCCATGACGTAAGGGGTAGAAGGAAGCAAAGCAGGAAGCATGAGTTTCTCTAAGGTTGAGGTGAGGTTCCACAGCACAGAAACTATCAAGTGCAAAGGCCCAGAGGCAGGAGCATGCCTGATTCTGATTGAGGAGAAAGATAGTATGCCTAAGGCACTTTGTGAAAGGAGAATAAGAGATGAAGCCAAAAGGGGAATTGTGCGGACCAGAGAATGGGTACTACACAATCTATAATCTACAATCAGGTTACATTTTCTTCCTTTAAAAAGGGAAAGAATTAAGTGTGTGTGTGTGTGTGTGTGTGTGTGTGTGTGTGTGTGTACAGGCGTGCACTTCTGTGTGAGTGTGTACCACTTGTGTGTGGATGTCTGCAGAAGCCAGAAGAAGATGTCAGATCATGCAGGCAGCTGTGAGGCACCATGCTGGTGCTGGGAACCTAACCCAGGTCTGCTGGAAGATCAGCGAATGCTCTTCACTGCTGAGCCATCTCGACAACACCAAGGCTACAGTTTCTCTAACTTATATGATATATCCAGTGCAGGTATGTTTGTAGAGATTGAATGTAGGTTAAAATCCTCTCTCGTATCCAAAGGAGGTGGAGCCAATCCAGCAACACACATGGGTGCAGATGTGCCCTTTATAAAAAAACATAGCATTCTTTTCTTTTTACTATTTTTATTTATTCCTTGAGAATTTCATACATGTATGCAATGTGTTTTATCACATCTGCTCCCTACTCCTCTCTTTCAGCTCTTCCTAGATCACAATATCCTCCTCCTGATTTCATGTCTCTCTTTTTTAATAACCCACCAAGTTCAGTTACTGTTGTCAGTACATGCTCGGGTGTGGGACCATCCAGTGCAGCTCAGGCAGCCTATCAGAATCAAACTTCTGATAAGAAACAACTCTCCTTTCCCCAGCCTCTCAGGCAACTCTCCTTCTGCACTAACAATCAATAGCTCCCCTTCGTGCTGTTAGTTTTGTGTATCAATTCACCTTGGCACAAACTAGAACCATCTGGAAAGAGGAAACCTCAACAGAGAAAATGCCTCTACCAGATTGCCTGTGGGCAAGTCTACAGAGTGTTTTCTGGATTAATGATGGATGGGACAGGGCCCAGCCCATTGTGGACAATGCTATCCCTGGCCTGGTCATCTTGGATGTTTAAGAAAGCAAGCTGAGCAAGCCATGGGGTGCAAGCCAGTAAGCAGCAGTTCTCCATGGCCTCTGCTCCAATTCCTGCTCTGAACTTCCTGCCCTGACTTCCTGCCCTGACCATCTTTAGTGGTGGAGTGTTATCTGGGAGCTATGAGATGAAACAAACCCTTTCTTCCTCAAGTTGCTTTTGGTCAATGTTTTGCCACAGTAATAGAAAGCAAACCAAGGCACACGTGCACACATATGCTGGAGTGTTGGCTGGCTCGATCACTTGCGAATCTTGTGCAGACAACTCAGCTGTCCATGAGCCCAATGCCCATGCCATGTACAGAAGGGCTGTTTCACCCCAGGCATCACCAACCCCTGATTCCTATCGTTTTTCTGCACTATTTTCATGGTTTCTGAGATACTCCCTGTGACTTCGGAGGAGGGGAGTGATATAGATGTTGAAGTTAGGGCTGAACACTCCACCATCACTTATGTCTGCATTCCAATGCATCAGATACTATGTTCATCTAGCAAAATAATAATAGTAGGACCTCCCTGAGGGCCTGTGATCTCTCCATCGACAGGCTTTTCAGAGGCAGCCTTTTTGATGTGTAGATTGTTGAACTTATGAGCACAGAAGTTATACCCACCAAGGGGATGGCTTCGGTGTCTGCCTGTAAAGAAACGAAGAATGGCTGACAGTACACAGGGTGTTTCTTTAGGTGATGAAAAAGTTCTGAGATTGATCATGTTGGTGCCAGCACAACCCTGTAAATACACCAGAAATCATTTAATTGCATGCTTTAAATGGAAAGATTGCAAGGTTTGCGAGTTACCGCCCCCCATACTGCAATAAAAGTAATAAAGATAAACACCCACAGGAAGAATGAGAGCTCTCTCTCTCTCCTCTCTCCTCTCTCTCTCTCTCTCTCTCTCTCTCTCTGTGTGTGTGTGTGTGTTGCATAAGCAAGTGGGAGAGTGTCCTGTGCATCCACAAAGGTCAGAGGAAGACAACAGTGTGTCCCACTCTATCACTTTATGCCCTTATTTTCTTGAGACAGTTAGGCTGACACCGAGCAAGCACCAGCTATCCTGGCTCCAGATCCACAGCATTGAGGCAGCCACACCAATTAGGTACTGAAGATTTGAAGCCATGTCCTCCTATGACATGGCACACACTGTCACCCACTCAGCCATCTCACCAGCTCTGGTCTTTGTTTTTTAGATATTTTCTTTATTTACATGTAAATTTCTCCATTCCAAGTTTCCCCTCCAAAAAACAAAGAAACAAACAAAAACAACAAAAACAAACCCCTGTTGCCTCCCCCTTCCCCATGCCTGCCACCCCGCCCTCTCCCACTTTCTGGCCCTGGCATTCCCCTACACTGGGGCACAGAACCTTCACAGGGCTGAGGTCCTCTCCTCCTATTGATGATCGAATTTGCAATCCTCTACTATTCACATGCTGCCTGAACAATCAGACCCCTCCATGTGCAGTCCTTGGTTGGTGGTTGAGACCCTGGGAGCTCTGAGGGTACTAGTTAGTTCATATTGTTGTTCGTCCTAAGGGGCTGCAAACCCCTCAGCTCCATTGGTCCTTTCTCTAATGGGCTACAGCCTCCCAGTTTGGCCTTGGTCTGCCCTTTAGCTGGGATCCCAGCCTCCATGTCAGCATCCTAGCACCCTAGAAAGGCTGGAGTAATTTCCACTCTAAGACTCACTGCCCTTTAACACAGAATTAGCCTGAGGTATGTGAGCTTCAAATGAAGCTCTGCACACCACCCTCTGCATCCCAGAAAGAGGCAGCGGAAATAAAATATTGTCTCTAAGCTAACAGGTAATCTTCACAGACAACATCTTATTAAACTTCACAAAGCCCAGCCCTGAGGATAAGCACACTTCTCGAAGAGCTGCCTGGCAGGAGCCTCCCTGTTAGTTCTCTCCTGTGGCTTTACTCCCTGTCTCCCTCCACCTCCCCTTCCCCCAAACTGGTCACTTCTAATTCTCCAAAATCCCCCTCTTGGACGAGGCTGAGGATCAGTTCCCTGCCAAATCCAGGCTTGTGTGTATTAACAGGGCCATGGGCTTGGATTTGATGGAAGTGGCGGCTTAGATGCTTAAGCCCCTTGCATGCGGGAGAACAATCACAGATAAAAACTACTTTCAAATGTGATTAGGCTCTGGCGGAGCCAGTCAGAGGCCAAAGGGAGCACGGCTCACAAAGAGTCTAGAAAGGACGATTAAGGCCCAGCGGAGGACTCTGGGATTGGCCTAGGGGACATCATGCCACAGCATTCATCTCTGTCCCAAGGCCACACAGCCCCTCCCTGGGTTTTGTGCTTCTTCCTGCTGTGACATCTCAGGTTCTTAATCCTGGCTGCCTGTCACTGAACCACGTGGAAATCCAGCTGGGTTTTTATTTACTTGCCCTGCTTTCTTCCAGATAGGAACATCTTTCTTTACTGCCGGTGAGCTGTCCTCTGTCTGCATCCCTGCCAAACCCAAGCTAGCACCCAGAGGAGAACTTGATACCAGCCACTGTAAGAACTTTGTATGTAACATCTTACTAATCCTTCAGAATAGCCATATGTATGGGGGGGGGGTATGAAGGGAGACCGTATAGCCTCATGTTATAGATGGAAAGTAAGTGCCCAAAAAGACTTGGACCCAGAAAGTCATGGAACCCATAGGCTAAGTCCTGCTCTTAGCACTGGTGCATTCAGTCCTCTCAAAACCCCGATGAGGTGGATTCCTTTATATCCTCCGTTATATTGGTAGGGGTACTGAGATAGCCCTCAAATTTTGCTCTGCCTGCCTCTCTTCTACCTCTGAAGCAATGTAGAGAAGTACGCAGCAAGTGGCATGCATGGTGCCTATTATGTGCATGCACAAGCTATATGGGTACCGGAGCCAGCCAAGGCCAGAACGGCATCAGGTCCCTTAAGGCTAGATTTACAGGCCATTGTGAACACCTGACATGGGAGCTGAGAACCACACTTAGGTCCTCTGTAAAAGCAGAACCTGCCCCAAACTGCTAAGCCATCTCTTTAGTCCCCTAAGGGTATTTTTGAGCATTTATTTATAGCCCTCCTGTTTTAAGGAAGAATTGTAGATGTGTAGGGTTCTGATGGTATGGACCAGGTCCTTGCTATCTATGTGGATTCGGGCAAATCAGTTGGTTTCTCTGGGCCTCACCCTGCTCTTGCACAGAGAAGGAATAATAATAGTGGCTCTCTCAAAAACCTGGGATGACAGTTCAGAGAAATACAGCAGGCGATCAGCCTCTGAGTAGCACTTATTAAACAGCAGGTGTCTAATAAGTGCTCACCACTTTCAGCATTACTGTTCTTGGGGCTATTATTTAACTACTGCAAATCAAAGTGAGTTTTAAATAGATGAAACATACACAAGGGAACTAGTTCTTAGAAGACTTTCTGAACCTGGCCTCCCTGATTGACAGTCCCTCCTCTGTCACCTTGCTATCTTCCTTCTGTTTTCCCAATCCAAAGGGATCTGATCCCCTCTGTGACTTAACCTTCTGTAAACCAATAACCTCAACTGCCTCCAGGTTCACGCATTCCCAGCTGCCCACTCCACATCTGGAAGACTCCCGTCCAGATGCAGAAGGATGCAGACAGCATCATTGACTGTTGCTCCCCCACTGGACTGCAAGCTTCAGAAAGCCAGGACCTCATCTCCCCAATAGTTGTCACAGCCAACACAGCACCCAGCACACAAGGGCAGCTGATAAGTGTAGGGAATGAGCAATTCAAGTGTAACCCACACCTCAGAATACCTACCACTTGACCAGGGGACAAGCTGCTGCAGCTGGCAGGAGCATCACCTGTCTCCCTTAAATCCTCATGCAGCTTTGTTTCTTAAATGTCTCAGCGACTGAGTTCACTCTTAAACTTTCTGAATCCAAATCCACCTGCTGGGCTACGGTATGTGACAATCCTGTGAGGCCTTCATGCAGACATCTCAAACAAGAACAAAACAACCAGAAAAAGAGAGGGTGGGAGTCAGGTTTTGAATGCTTGTCCCCCAGCTGGCAATGGAAATGGGTTGTGAGGCTGGCCTTTGGAGGTTCCCTTTGCTCCTCGTAGTCAACAAAACTGGTACAAAGCCTCTCTCAGGAAATGCCATCTCTGCATGTAAAGATGGCCAGTCAGGTTTGGAGGACTGTTTGCTAAGTTGGAGTTCTTGCTAGGCCTGAGATCAGATCTCACATAAAAGCTGCACATGGCTGTGAGCATCTATAAGACCAGCACAGAGGCAGGAGCAAGAGAGGATTTCTGGAGCTTGCTGGCCAGGCAACCTGAAGAACAGCAGGCTCCAGGTTCAGTGAGAGACCCTGTTACACATAAATAAGGCAGAGAGTGACTGAGCAGAATGCACATCATCTTCCTCAGACCTCCTGCACACATGTGCACAGGTATAAGTACGCCCATGTGAGCACACACACAACAACAACAACGACAACAACAACCACAACAGTAACAATACAACGACCAGTCCTCACCAGCTGCTCCCACAGCAGCCAGGTGAGGCTCCTTTGGGTGAAGGGAGACTGCTGGGAAAGATCCTTTGATTCTCTTCTGACCCTCATCTTGTCTTTGGGCTGAGAAACCTGGCTTGCTTCTGTTCTTTTAAATTTAGCTCTCTTTGTTCTCTGTCTGGAGTTCTTCACCAATGCAAACTTTTGAAGAAGATTCTGCTTTGGGGGAGTTTATAACAGCTGTAAAGATCTCTATTAACCATCCTTTATCGGTGAGATAAAGACCAGCTGTTTCACTAATTGCCCTTAACTGCTCGGACTTGATTATTAATGAATGCCCTTGCCTTGAGTTCAAACAGCTTAATTAGTGAAAGTTAAGTGTTCCCAATAAATTTACTAACCTATGATAAGCTTTTCTTTAATAGGAAATGTGCAGTTCTTAATTAAATAGAATAATTTACAACTCCACGTCTATTATAAGTAATGGCTGCCCCGTTCCCACGCTACCTAATTAGGTGATGTTGAAATGCCTCCAAAGCAAAGCTAAGGGTACCACTGAATGTGCTCTGAAGAAGCCGACTCATGAACAACCCATCAGGGTGAAGTGTGGACAGAACTTGTATTGACAGCAGGGTCGAGATTTCCACTTTGGCACCCATAGGGAGCTGGCTGGCTCCTCTGCAGGGGGTAGGGGGGGGTGGGAGTCCCTGACCACCTGCAGAGCCCGCAGAGTCTATGGAGCCCAGCAGGGAGGGCGATGGGCAGGGTGACTGCCAAGCAACCAAAATTAAATAAAGAAGGAAAACAAAAGCTGATGCTCCTTTAAACAGCTCTGGAGTCATGTCTGGTTTTTCCCTAGGAATGTAATTATTATTGATATAAAATAATCATGTAGGGGTTAGAGAGGCTCAGGGGTTAAGAACACTGGCTCCTTCACAGAGGTCCCAGCATCCTTGCTGAACTGCACAGAGCTTCCTATAACCCAGCCCCAGGTGATGTAATGCCCTCTTAGAGGCCAGGAAACATTTTTTTTTTAAAATATAATAGTCAGATATTGGGGCAGTGCTTCTTATCTTAGCACTCAGGAGGCAGACATAGCTAGATTGCTGTGACTTTGAGGCCAGTCTGGTCTATAGAGCAAGTTCAAGATAAGTCAGGACTACATACCAAAACCCTGTCTCAAAAAATAAAATAATTATGCATATTATTGGATGCCATGTGATGATGTAATACATGTCTACACGATGGAATGATCAGTTAGGATAACTGGCTTATCAAATGACATTGTTTGCTGGTTGGTTTCTGTCAACTCGACAAAACCTAAGCATTTCTGGGAAGAGAGTGAGTCTTAATTGAGAAGATGTTTCCATAAGATTGGCCTGCAGGTAGGTCTGCAGGGTATTTTCTTGAATGAGATGATTGATGTTGGAGTGTCAAGCCCATTGTGGGCGGGGCCACCCCTTGGCAGGTAGTCCTGAGTTGTACAACAAAACAGGCTAAGCAAGCCATGAAGATCAAGACAGTAAGCAGCACCCCCTTCATGGCCTCTTCTTCAGTTGCTGCATGCAAATTCCTGCCTTGAGTTCCTGCCCTGATGTCCCTCAGTGATGGAGTGTGACCTGAGACTCATAAGCTGAAATAAACCCTTTACTCTCCAAATGGCTATTGGTGTTGGTACTTTGTTACACAATCAAAAGCCTAACTAAGGCAGAAGTTGATAGCAAGATCATGGAATGCTGCTGTGACAGACTGGACCATGCTATCTGAGGGAGGATTGTGGAAATGTTTGAAACTTTGGAGAGCTCAGAGCTTGATGAACTGTTCTGTGGAAGCTTGGAAGATGAGAATGCTAAGAGTACAGACGTTGGAGCCTGGCTTGTGAGGTTTCAGACAGAAGTGAAAACTCTATCTGGGCCATTTATGTGATATTTTAACTTAAGAATCTGTGGTTCTGGTCAACTGGAGCTGAATAATGGGCTGTGACAAGCAAAAGACCAGAACCACTAAAGTGAGCAAAGCCTTTGCTTTGCTGGGACAATCAATGACGGTCAGCTGATACATTCATACAAGATTAGACCTCAAACCCAGTGACTGGTGTAGGAGCGGTTCTGATGCTAAAAGTCCTGTTCCCCAATTGGTTCTTGATCTTTCAGTAAAGAAATCCATGGGCCAATTGCTGGAAGGAAGGAATAGGCAGGACTTCCAGGTCCCTGGAGGAAAAAGAGAGGAGGGAAGAGTTCTCTGTGCTTTGGAGAGAGAGGAATCAAGCAGTCATGTGAGGTTTTGGAAGGAGCAGTGACACAGGTCACTCCTACAGGAGGGTGTTCAGGGATGTTTAGCAAGGACTAGATGTATCATTGCAACTAAAGTTTAGGGCAGGTAGGAGGAGAGGAGATAAGAATATTGTTGAGGGCACACTATTCCAGGCAGGAGATAGGAGCGCGCAGCAATTGGATCCAAAGGCAAGTTGAAAAGGAGCAACTGTGCGTGTCTTTTATCCGTGGATTCAAAACAAGCTGGGTGAGGGGTGGTAGTGCAGTGCGGTCCCAGAGCTCAGGCAGGGTATCAAAAAGCTACACACAACAAGCTAGAATACTTGTAAGTGAGCCACATGTGGAAACAGGGTAAGTGTCCAGCTGCTGGTGAGCATATAAGAAAGTGTGGAGGAGCACAGTCGGCATGAAACAGTAGTCAGCTGTGGGAAGGTATGAAGTCCTGTTAGTGAAAGCACGGGTAGAGCCTTAGGTCATTGTGTTTAATGAAATAGCTGGGCATAGGAGTACAGGCACCATGTGCCGCTCACAATAACCTTAACTCCAGTTCTAGGGGATCCAGCGCTTTCTAGTATCCTCTCTGGCCTCTGTGGTCACCTATATACACAAGGCACACATGCAAACATTCAGGCACATGTATACACATTAAATACATACATACACACATTCATATAATTTTTTAAAAGTTATCAGAGAGGTTGGCTGTACAGGATCTGAAAACAGATCAGTAGGGAGCAAAGGTTAAGGGAGGGAGGGCCGGGGTGGGAGCGAGGGCTCATCAACAGGAACTAAGTTAGAGCTAAGTAGGCACAAGGTTTCCAGTATGCTATCAGACACTAAGGTAACCACAGATCACAACCATGTACTGTAGACTTCAAAAGGCAGAAATAAATGTGCGATAGTCTTCAACATCAGTGATAAACATGTAAGAGAGATAGACACTTAACCTGCTTTAAACATTGCATGGTGTACGCACATGTGGAAACATTGCACCCTACCTTGTAATACACATATTTTTGACATGTTGGATTGTAGACCTGTACACCACACTCAACTCCAACAATGTTCTTCTATTAAAAGTGGTGTGAGTGAAAACTGAGAGAGGGTATGAGTTTCAGCTGGGCCCATAGGTCATTTTTTTCCTCCTCTTAGAGCTACTTTTATTATATCCCACAGACATTCTTATTTTTACTTTTTATTGATTCTTTGTGAATTTCACATCATGCACCCCAATCCCACTCATCATCCTGTCCCTTCGTATCCATCATTTGCCCTTGCAACCCCTAAAATTAAAATAATAAAAAAAATATTTTAAAAATCTCATTATGAAATGTCGCCCTGCTAGTTATGGTCAAAGTCTACCATTGTCCAGCTAGCCTTCTGAGCTCAGCACAAAATGGCAGGCTCCTTTTACCAGCAGTGTATTTCCTTTGGCTTTATCTGGGGAGTTCAAAAACCCCACACACACCTGTTGGATGTCACTGTAGCTTCAGTGAGATTGTAGATTCAGCTTCCTCTCTCCAATCAGTTCAGCTAGCGCCTGGGATTCCTGAAATGCCTCCCCATGCTAATGAGGTGCCTTGGTACTTTACACTTCAGCCAATGATCTTTGCCCACCCTGGATATTTCTACTCCCTTAGCCCAAAACTATATAACCTTTGAGTTACCCCAAGTAAAGTTGATCTGTCTCCCCAAAGCTGGTCCCATCATGTCATTGTTACTGTTCATATTCACAGGCCATCCAAAACCCTGTTTGTTGATTTTGTTCCCTTCGTTCACTGGCCTGTGGCCAACGACCCTGGGGAGAAGGGAGACAGACTCACAATGAAGCTGTAGCTTGTCACAGTGTGTCACACAGTACACCCTTTTGTCCACACTTCTTTGCTTGCAGATGTTCATTGCAATGAGTCACTGGTCTGGTTCAAGGCCTCTGGTTTCTACTTCACTATCGATACTGGATCCTCACCAGGACTCCTCTTAGATACTGTGTTGTTGCCCTGTGTCATGTTGATCCTTTAGCTTTGTATCTGCAAGACAGGCCCCTTCACATGATCTAGCATCATAGACGTTGGGTGTGCTAACTCAAAGCCCAGGACCTGGGCCTGAGCTGGACCTGGCCAGCCCACCAGCTCTCCCACACCCACACCACCAGAGCAAGCTCTCCAGCACTGCCCCAGCTAGCTCACCCAATCCTGCAGCCAGCAAGGGGCAGAGCCAGCTCTCCTACTCTCATACCACAGGACTAGATTACCTGTGCCACTCCATCAGGACCAGCTCCACTGTGCTGCCCAGGCAAGGTACAGGGCCTGCTGTCTTTAATTGCTGCAGCCAGTGAGGGGCAGGCCAGCTCTCCCACCCACCACAGGTGGCAAGGTGGTGAGGGTGGAAGGGCATCTCTCCCTCAACTACTCCACCACATGGCAGGTGAGTATCATGGCCTCATTTTGTGCTTAGGCCCTCAGAGGTCGACTCTCCCACACTTCCACAGCCCAGGTGAGATACAAGGTCTGCTTTCCTGAGTGCTACAGCCAGTGAGGGTAGAACCAGTTCTCCTGCTCTCCTGACCCTGTCCACCACAGATAGTGAGGGGCAAGGAGGGGAAGTGCATCTCCCCCACATCCATGAAACCTCATGTGAGACCATTCTTGAAGGCTGTACATTTACAGAATGAACTCAGCTGTTCATGGAGAAGTATTCCAGCTATTAATTAGATCAGTTATCATTTACTCTATCAAATAGACAACACTTCATTAGGCCTCAAAGAATGGAACTATTCCTTCTAAATCAGACTGTTGTTAGAAGTATCATAACAAATCCCATTAGCACATACCTGAGCAGAGCTTTGAACATTTTCAAAATAGCTTTCACTCTCATGAAATATTCCAGAGACCCTGGAACAAAAACAATACAGGATTAGAAGAAAAGATGCATCAGGATTTCACTATGTAGCCCAAAGTCTGCAACGTGTGTTGTCACCTAGGCTAATTGGCCTGGACCTTGAGATCCTCCTGCCTCAGCCTCCCAACAACTGGGTTTTACAGGTGTGCAGCACTACATCTGGCTAATATAGAAATTATAACCCTATTTCTCTGATGAAGCAACTGAATCTTCTCTTTTGCTTGACTCTCCAATTCCTCTCCTCTGAGCCACTAATCCTCCCTGGATCTATAATCCCATCGATAACATATGACAGGATCTTGTGAACATACTTGCCTATCACATGCAAACCTATGCGTTTTCACACTGCATGCACTAGCCACTTTATACACAGCCTCCTCACTCCATCTTCTCATCCTGACCTACACCACAGAAGGCTCCCAAAGCCTCTCGATAGCTCTGAGGAATCATCCATCAATGCCTGAAGAGAATACCACAGTGTGGGTGCCCTGCAAGCTGTCCATCATGAATCTTCACTCTCTCCCTTTCTTTTGCTACAAACAATGCTTCAGTGAGCATCCTACTACAGATGTCCTGACATGCTGTGGCTCTTATTTCTGGGAGATGGGTGCCAAGGGCAGGATTTCTGGCCCAAAGAGCCATACAGTTCTTTTTAACTGTTCTTAAGAGAATAAAGCAAAAGAACATGGCTGAGGTGACTCCTGGAAGGTCAGAGGAAACAGAAAATGGATCTAACGGGAGCTTGTGTGTGGCTGTCACAGACTCTGAGACACAGAGTTCTCAGGCTGTAAGTGGCTCATCCAATCATAGTCTCTGGGATTTATATAAATGGTATTATATTGATTGTCAGATCGATTAGATTGAAAGGTGCCAACCAAAGATTACACATGGAGGGACTCCATGGCTCCAGCCACAGATGTAGCAGAGGATGGCCTTGTTGGACATCAATGAGAGGAGAGGCCCTTGGTCCTGTGGAGGTTCGATGCCCTAGCATAGGGGGAATGCTAGAGAACATCCTCATAGAGGCAGGGGGAGGGAGATAGGATAGGGGTCATGCAGAGAGGAAACCAGGAATGGAGACAACATTTGAAATGTAAACAAATAAAATAACCAATAAGAGATAGATAGATAGATAGATAGATAGATAGATAGATAGATAGAGCCACAGGAAGGAAGGAAGGAAGGAAGGAAGGAAGGAAGGAAGGAAGGAAGGAAGGAAGGAAGGAAGGAAGGAAGAAAGGAGGGAAGGAGGGAAGGAGGGAAGGAGGGAAGGAGGGAAGGAGGGAAGGTACCTACATGGTTAACAAAGCACACCTCTGAGTGTGTCTGCGGTGGTTGGTCCAGAAATTTGCTCCTGAGGGTTCTAGTGAGTGCATTCATCCCTTAAGGATTTGCATCATGCTAGCATTCTTTAGAAGGTGGAAAAGGGAGGAAGTGGGCCCTCCTCATCAGGAATAGACCACTGAGAACATGTTCTTAGTGGGTTACACCTTGCCCTAGCACCTTCCTTTACCCCACTCTCTCTGCTTCCTGTGCAAGAGCCTCCTCTACCAAACAATCTCATCACTAGGATAGCCCACCAAAGTGCATGGATCTAGGTAACTATAGACAAAACCTTCCTAGACTATGAGCCAGTGTCATCAATAAGGCAAATGATGACGGATGCGGGGGAGGATCCAGGGAAAGAGAAACCCTTAACCACTACTAGTTGGACTGTGAACTGTTGCAGCTACTACGGTGTATGTGGTCTTCAAAAAGACAAATCAGAGTTACCATATGATGTCACTCTATCATTGTTGTATGCAAACCTGAAGGGCTCACAGCCAACCCACCACAGGGGTACTGCCACATCTGTGCTCATTGCCTTGCTAGTCATAGCCCAGGAAATAAAAGCAGCCCAGCTGTCCATCAACAGATGAGTATATGATGACCAGTTGGTACACACACACACACACATCAGAATTCTATTTACCCATGGAGATGACATCATGATGTACAGGAAAATGGCTAGAGCTAGAGATTATTGTATTAAGCAAAATAAACCAGACTCAGAAGACATGAATGTTTCCATTTGTAGATAGACTTAAAATTATATATGCATAAGCAATATGTATGCATTTGAGTGTATATATATACATATGTGTCCTTATGTGGTGGGAGGAGTTATAGAACTAGATAGAAATTAAGGAGGATGGAATCCTAAGGGAGGAGAGAGAGTGAGAAGGGGTCCTATCTGGGGAAAAGAAGCAAACCAACAAGGGGTGGGGGTGAGAGACGGCAGCGGGGGCCAACAGAGAACAAAGTATAATGACACATATGCATAAACATGTCATAATTATTACTTTGTAAGCTAACTTTGGAGTTTTTGGTGTTTGGGGGGAAAGGGGTGTCTGTATATCCCTAGCTGTCCTGGAACTCACTCTGTAGACCAGGCTAGCCTCGAACTCAGAAATCTGCCTGCCTCTGCCTCCCAAGTGCTGGGATTAAAGGTGTGTGCCACCACCACCCACCCAGCTGTCAGAAATTTTTTAATTCATTAATTTATTTATTTACTTTATATCCCTACCACAGTTTCCCTCCCTCCTCTCCTTCCAGTCCCTCTACCCACCTATCCCCCCATATACTTCTCTGTTTCTCTTCAGGAAAGGGGAGGCCTCCCATGCATATCAACCAGCCCGTTTATCAAGTTGCAGTAAGATTAGGCCATCCTCTCCTATTGAAGCTAGATGAGGCAACCCAATAGGAGGAAAGGGTCCCAAAGGCAGGCAATAGAGTCACAGACAGCCCTTGCCCCACTGTTAGGAGTCTGACTTGAAGACAATGCTACACAACTGTAGCATATGTGCAGAGGGCCTAGGTCAGTCCCATGCATGCTCCCTCGTTGACTTCAGTCTCTGTGAGTCCCTATTGTCCCAGGTTAGTTGATCCTGTAGGTTTTCTTGGGTGTCCTTTACCCCTCTGTTTTCTACAATCCTTCCTACCCACCTTCCACAGGATTCTCCTAGCTCTGCCCAGTGTTTGGCTGTGGGTCTCTGCATCTATTCCATCAGTTGCTGGGCAAAGCCTCTCTGATGTCAGTTATCCTAGGTGCCTATCTGCAAGTACAGCAGAGTATCATTAGCAATGTCAGGGTGGGCTCCCTTCTCATGGCGTGGGTCTCATGCTGGACCAGTCATTGGTTAGCAGTTCCCTCAATTTCTACTCCATCCTTCCTCCTGAATATGTTGTAGGCAGGTCAAATTGTAGATCAAAGGTTTTGTGGCTGAGTTGGTGTCTCAATCCCTCCATTGGAAGACTTGCCTGGTTACCGGAGATGGCTGGTTCAGGCTCCATTTCCTCCATTACTAGGGGTCTTGGCTAGGGTCACTCTCATAGATTCATCACAAGGATGAGATCAATTTCTAATACAATAGACATATGTTAATATGTAATCCAATGTTACATAATGATTTTTAAGTAACCTGCATATTTAAATATTCAAAAGTGGGCCACACTGCTGAAAGCTTTGTGTCTGCACCTCTCCCTGCCTGAGAGGCACTTCCCACTGTTGCCTTTCGTCTCTCCCACATGGCTAGTTTCTGTATTGTTTACACATTTGTCTTCCATTTAAAAAAATATAAGTGGCATGTTTGATGTCTATAAATTACTTCTTATTAAGAAGGAGAGCCTGAGAGCCTTTTTAATGTCACCCTTGGTAATGCAGAGCTCAGGGGTTCTAAATGCCACAAACAAACAAAAATAATGAACATGAACTGCCTTTGATTTCTGAAGTTCAAGAAGGCCTGACATGAACCCCAAATACAAGCCCAAGTCTTCTGAAACATTGTCAAGATGCCCCCTTAGACATTAACAGAGGGTGACCCTTCCCCAGTGAGAATGTCTTTCCTCAATGAAAGAAGGTTGTGTGGGAGAGAGTGTGGGACAGTGTGGGAGAGAGTGGGAAAGTATAAGACAGTGTGAGAGAATAGGACATCCTGGTACCGTGTGGGACAGTACAGGACCATATGAGAGACTGAAAGAGAGTGTGGAGAGTGTGGAAGAGTGTGGGACAGTGTGGGACCATGTGGGAGAGTATGGGACAGTGTAGGACAGTGTGGGAGACTGGGATGACAGTGTGGGACAGCGTGGAACAGTGTGAGAGAGTGTGGAACAGTGTGGGACCATGTGGGACAGTGTGAGAGAGTATGGGACAGTATGAGAGAGTGTGGGACAGTATGGGACCATGTGGGAGAGTAAGGGAAAGTGTGGGAGAGTATGGAAGAGTGTGGGACAGTGTGGGACAGTGTGGGAGAGTATGGAAGAATGTGGGAAAGTGTGAGCTCTCCCAGACACAGCCTGGGCAGTGTCCTCCTACTTCTCCATTCAAGTGCTGCCTTACAGAAAAATCACTCTCCCATCTTTTTATCTATTTCTTCTCATGGGCTCCTTTCAGAACAGACGTAGGCCTAAATGTTTTAAGTTATCCAAGACAGTTTCTCTGTGTAGCCCTGGTTGTACTAATACTCACTTTGTAGACCAAACTGGTCTCAAACTCAGAGATCTTCCTGCCTCTGCCTCCCAGTATTTTCCATACTTAAAAGTGTATGTCACCACAATCAGCCAAACATTAGATGGAGCATGGGGAATCTTACGGAAGAGTTGGAGAAAGGAATAAAGGACCCGGAGGGGATGGGACTCCACAAGAAGACCAACAGAGTCAGCTAAGCTGGACCTTTGGGGGCTCCCAGAGACTGAACTACCAACTAAAAAGCATTCATGGGCTGGACCTAGGCCCCCCACCTCCACACGTAAAAAGCAGATGTACAGCTTGGTTGTCCTGTGGGTGCTCGAACAACTGGGGCCAGGACTGTCTCTGACTCTGTCACCTGCCTGTGGATCCTGTTCTAACTGAGCTGCCTTATCTGGCCTTAGTGGAAGAAGATGTGCCTAGTCCTGCAATGACTCAATGTGCCACAGTAGGTTGGTACCAGGGCGGGAGGAGGCTCCCTCCTCTCAGAGGAGAAGGGGAGGGGGAGTGAGAGGAAGGGCTATGTGAAGGGAGGACTGTGAGGAGACGGGAGGGAGGGCTGCTATAAGGATGTATAGTGAGTAGATAGATACATAGATAGATAGATAGATAGATAGATAGATAGATAGATAGATAGATAGATAGATAGGTAGGTAGGTAGATAGACAGGGAAAAAACTGTGTCACTGGGCCTGAAGAAATGGCTCAGCTGTTAAGAGCACAGGCTGTTCTTCCAGAGGATGCAGTTTCAATTCCCAGAACTCACATGGTAGCTCACAACTGTCTATAACTCCAGTTCCAGGGGATCTGACAACTTCATGCAGACACATGCAGATAAACCACCAATG
>NW_022196904.1:106994811-107025881 GCF_008632895.1 Mastomys coucha
AAAAAAAAAAAAAAACCAAAGATAAATAAATTATAAGCCAGGTGGTGGTGGCACACAGCTTTAATCTCAGCACACTGGAGACAGAGACAGGCAGATCTCTGTGAGTTTGAGGCCAGCCTGGACTACAGAACAAGTTCCAGGACAGCCAAGGCAACATAGAGAAATCCTGTCTCGGAAAGAAAAAAAAGTATATGCCACCATTCCCAGAGCCTAGCTTTTAGCATTGCAGGACACCGAAGTTCTAAAAGTCACTCAGTTATACACAAATGGGCTTTCACACATGTGTCTCCAATGTGTTTGGTTTACTTTATAACAAAGCACTATCATAGATGTCCAGGTCTGTGCATCTGTCTTTCTACACCATTGCTTCTAACCTTCAAGTCCCTTATACTTTACACTTTTCACTTCAACAGAATTATCTAGCATTTTGTTGGCAATAATTGTTGTTTGGTTGGTTAGTTAGCTGGTTGGAGATTGAGGATAACAAAACCTAAGGGCTTAAGAATGAAAAGAAAGGCCAGTGAGATGGCACAGTGGGTAAGGGAGCTTGCCATAAAGCCTAGGAACCTGAGTTCAATCCCTGGGATGCACATGGTAGAAAGAGAAAACCAACTCCTGAAAGGTGTCCTCTGACTCCACACTCATGCTAAGGTATATATTTAAAAAATAGATAGATACGTAAGCATTAAAATGCTAAGAATAAAACAGAAATGTCATTTAGCATTAGGGTTTTAAGCTCCCTTCTGCAGATAACTTTACAACTAAAATTTAATTTTCATCATTTCTGTTCCACTGACCAACTAATTTAATTTATTTGATGGGTTCCCCTACCCCTAGAATTTAACCTTTACTTTAGAACGAGAATTTAATTTTGGTAATTTGGAATTCCTTTGAACAATTGATGTCTTGTGACTGACAGACACACAACCCTGTCTAAAGTTAGCACAGTGTTATAGGAGCATTACAAAACACATCTGTGAGAAAAGCCAAGAAAATGTAAATTTCATAGTGTAGATGTTGGCTCAGAAGCCCTGAAGTTCAGAAATAGAAAGCTCTGGTTTTGAACGGAAGCAGCCAGAAGACAGTGGGAAGGCTCAGTAGGTTAAGGAGCTTGCCACCAAGCCTCAGAACTTGTGCTCAATCCCTGGAACCCACATGGTGGAAGCAGAGAATCAACTCCCTGAAGCTGTCCTCTGACACGTGCCATGACACATTTACACTCCATACATACCCACACATACACATATATACATACAGACACACACATTTGTACGTATACACATACATACACGCTCACATATGCACACATATGTACATATATAAACACATGCACACATTACATACATACATACATGCATACATACATACACACACAGATACACAGATACATTAATACATAAATATATAGAGTAAAAATTTTAAGACAAGAAGCCTAGAGAGCAGCTTAGAGGGTCTTGCTTTAGAAGAGAGGTTGGAGTGACTGATCAAGTTTTTACAAAGGAAAATAGATGGGAAAACAGAGAAGATGGTGACAATGAAGCTTTCTACACAAGCTTGTAGAAAATACATATAGTTGGGTTCTTACACCAAGCCCTAGCACACCTCCACTTTAAAACCTTTCAATCCCTGCTCTCACAGCCATTCCAGTACATTGAGCTCCGTAGAGACAGCGCCGGAGCAAGCGAGAGCCAGACGGGCACTGGGCGACTCTGTGCCTCGCGGAGGAAAATCAACTAAACATGGGCAAAGGAGATCCTAAGAAGCCGAGAGGCAAAATGTCCTCATACACATTCTTTGTGCAAACTTGCCGGGAGGAGCACAAGAAGAAGCACCCGGATGCTTCTGTCAACTTCTCAGAGTTCTCCAAGAAGTGCTCAGAGAGGTGGAAGACCATGTCTGCTTAAGAAAAGGGGAAATTTGAAGATATGGCAAAGGCTGACAAGGCTCGTTATGAAAGAGAAATGAAAACCTACATCCCCCCCAAAGGGGAGACCAAAAAGAAGTTCAAGGACCCCAATGCACCCAAGAGGCCTCCTTCGGCCTTCTTGTTCTGTTCTGAGTACCGCCCCAAAGTCAAAGGCGAGCATCCTGGCTTATCCATTGGTAATGTTGCAAAGAAACTAGAGAGATGTAGAACAGCTGACGACAAGCAGCCCTACGAGAAGAAGGCCGCCAAGCTGAAGAAGTGCGAGAAGGATATTGCTGCCTACATAGCTAAAGGAAAACATGATGCAGTGAAAAAGGGGGTGGTCAAGGCTGAAAAGAGCAAGAAAAAGAAGGAAGAGGAAGATGAGGAGGAGGATGAAGAGGATGAGGAAGAGGAGGAGGAGGAAGAAGATGAAGATGAAGAAGAAGATGATGATGATGAATAAGTTGGTTCTAGCGCAGTTTTTTTTCTTGTTTATAAAGCATTTAACCCCCCCTGTATACAACTCACTCCTTTTAAAGAAAAACATTGAAATGTAAGGCTGTGTAAGATTTGTTTTTAAACTGTACAGTGTCTTTTTTTTGTATAGTTAACACACTACCGAATGTGTCTTCAGATAGCCCTGTCTTGGTGGTATTTTCAATAGCCACTAACCTTGCCTGGTACAGTCTGGGGGTTGTAAATTGGCATGGAAATTTAAAGCAGGTTCTTGTTGGTGCACAGCACAAATTAGTTATACATGGGGACAGTAGTTTGGTTTCTTGTTTTTCCTTTTGGTTTTATTTTTGGGGTTTTTTTTTTCATCTTCAGTTGTCTCTGATGCAGCTTATACGAAGATAATTGTTGTTCTGTTAACTGAATACCACTCTGTAGTTGAAAAAAATTGTGGCTGTTTTGTTGACATTCTGAATGCTTCTAAGTAAATACAATTTAAAAAAAAAAAAAAAACTTTCAATCTCCTGAGCAGTAAGGTTGATGGGAGAATCTTTTGTTCGAACGGTCCATTACCCTATCTAGTTGCCTGACAGGGTTCCGAGTGCCCCAGAATTCCCTGGGGAGTTGAGTCATCTTCGGTTCTAATAAGAAGACATTTGGTGTAGTCTTGGACAGGGGCTTGTCCCATGGTTAGAAACCGGGAACAGTCAGATTCACTGCTACGCCATCTTCCTGAGAGGAGAGGGGACTTAAAGCTCTGTCAATTGTGCCTGAGGGATGGATATTCTGTAAAGGCTCCTGAACTATAAAATTAAGGGAGCTTTGAGCACAAGATGGCACTGCCCCATAGAGGGCAGGGTTATCATATGACTATCCTTCCCACCTGACATCTCCCTCTAAGGGTGGTGTTCGCCTGTATTCTTTGTAGCATCCTTCTTAAAAAGTAGTTAAACATTCAGAAGAGAGCTGTCCTGGGTTCTGAGAGTCACTTTAGCCAATGGTCAAGTGGAAGAAAAAGAGTTGAGGAGACCAGAGAGCCAGAAATTCCAGAGGCCCTGGCTTGCTCCCTGGTATCTGAATGAATTAGGGACAGTCTATCAACACAGCACCCTTCCGTTGTGAAATCTGACTGTAATTCAATTGAATTGAATTATGATACCCAGCTGGTGTCTGCCAGGAAACTGATTGATGTGGGAGGGAAACACATCTGGCAGAGGAGTCCCTGGTGCGGAGTATGTAGGAGGGGAAAGCAGTACATTTGCTTAGGGGGGTTTTCCTATTACGCATTTTTCTTTTCATATATCCCTGGCCAGAAATTTTTAAAAAGTGATCTGGGAATTGAAAATATTCGTGGATTATAGGTGGCTGCTGATGGTCTGACACTCAGTGACTGTCCCACAGGTGTCTTCATTTGTGGGAGGAATTAGCAAATTCACAATGAGAAGTTAAGACGGGCCTGAAGGTTTTGTTTTCTTTAGACTTTATATTTTTTATATTGACACGGGCTTTCTATGTAGCCCATATTGGACTTGAACTCACTATCCTGCCTCAGCCTTCCACATGCTGGGATTGTAGGTATGCACCCCTACACAGGATTCAAGTCATTTTCTTGATCTAGTTGTGTGACAACATCTCACACAACAGTACATTCAGGGTTGCTATTAACAGGGCAAGAACAAAGCCACAATGTCTCTAGGAAACTCTAGTTCTTCAACAAATGACAAGTCTCTTATTCTCCTTATATAACATGATGGGAGAGATGAAAGGCCACCATCCAAGAGGGATTCATAGCCTATGGGACACATGGGAAAGTTGTAAGGACAATTAAAATAGAACACGTTACCGGTGCCTCAGTCTTGGTCTCCAGAACCAGGGCTCCTCGGGAAAATGACTGTGACTCTCTGGGCCAGAAACAAGGTAAGCCTGGAGCATGTTGGAATGAGGAAGGGTGTTTGTTTGCTTGTTTTGTTTTGTTTTGTTTTGTTAATATTCAGAAAAGAAGATAGGGCCTAGCAATCAGACGTGGAAAGCAACCAAGAAAGCACACTGTTGGGGGATTGTTTGGGGGTAACCAACCATTTCCTGATGGGGCCTGCAGCCCATACGGGAGGGATCTATGCCTGCTGCTGTAAACTTGGTGGAGAGGTGGTCATAGGCCCTGGGAAGAGAGAGCACACTATTGTTGTTTAGCTGAATGGTTATATTGACAATCTGCCTTCTAAATGTGTGTTTATACTCATACCGTTAGTGCTGTCATGAGCCTTCATCAGACAGAAAAGCTTCTTTGTGCAGTGGGCATCAGTTAATACAGAGACTCACAACTGATTAAAATGCTGAGAATAAAGGGTGGGAGTGATCAACTGGAGATTGAGCGCACACTGCTCTTTCAGAGGTCCAGAGTTCCTAGAGCCATAGTAGGCAGCTCAAAATAGTCTGTAAATCCAGTACCAAGGGATTGGATGCCCTCTTCTGGCTTCCTCGGGCACTGCACTCGTCTTCTCACATCTACCTACACACACACACACACACACACACACACACACACACACACACACGCACACGCGCACGCGCACACGCACATGCGCACACACACACATACACACACACACACGTAAAAAAGGGAAATCTTTTATTTTTTAATGTTGAAAAGATAGATGATGAGTGAGAGTTCAGCTATAAAGAGAGCACCTATTTCAACCCCCTGAAGGCTCAGGGAGCACTGCAGAAGAGGGAGCAGACACAGCATAAGAGCCAGAGAGTGGGGAGGACTGCTAAAGAGCCCTGTCTTCCAGATACAACATGGATACTGCACTCACGAGCTCACAGCAGCTGTAGGTCTTTGCATAAGGCCTGCACAGGATCAAACCAGAATGTGGGTGAGGCTCTTGAAGCCACACCCACTAGCTGAAGAACTATCAGCAGTTGATGGCTGCTGGGAGAGTATAAATTTAACTTTTTTAATCTTATTTTTAATGATAGTTTTTAAATGTTTTAACCTCTCTTGTAGCCTACCACCCACCTGAGGTAGTGGAAAAGAAAGGATATGGGGGAAGTGGACCTGTTTAGAAAGGTTCTTTGGAGCAACTCCTGTTGTGTTGTTTGGAAATTGGCAGTTCAGTTCACAAGTTAGCAAGCAGCAGCAGCTCGATCCACTCTGACACAAACACTTCAGGGATACACCAGCAGTCTGGTTTGGTAGAGTCAGGTTACCAATAGCAGTGACAAAACCTAGCAGAGACAGCCAGGCCTCAGGCTTGGCTTGAGTCAGCAGGAACACCAGGAGTTCTTGGTTGTGCCTCTCTCAGGGAAGCAAAGATCAGCAAAGACTTGAGACCCACAAGCATTGCACAGGTAGCTGTACCAGCAAGCCAAACTCTGTCCCCATCACTTCATCAAGTCCTATTTATACCCTCCAAATATCATGTGTCCTCCACAGCATGTGGTCATGCCTCAGCACATGCATCCAATCAGCCCAAGTCCAAGGAGTCCCAACAAATGTAGGTCAAGTACAAAATGTAAGGCAGACCAATACATGTGTGTTGTTAGCAAAGAATCCTTCATCACTGGTCCTTTCACATGTTTGCTTTAGCAGAACATCCTCTCTGCTGTGTCTGCTTCAATGAAACAATCCCTTACAAGTCTGCCTTAGTCTTTCACCTGTGTCCACTTCAGGAAAACACTCCACGTGTTTGCCCCAGCAAAACACCATCCACTACAAGTGACTCTCCAAAGAACCTTAAGTTTCCACTTCAGGTGAAGGAGCATCAGTTTTTGTCAGGGCTATGGTCTCCTTTATGTTGTCCATGGGTGGTTCTACATCTATGTACACACAACAGCACCAATTGGACTCCCTGGACTATTTTAAAAAGAGGATGAAGAGGAGGAGGACGAAGAGGAGGAAGAAGACAGGTATGTGAAGGTGAGAGGAGGAATGTTGGCAAATTCAAGTGAGAGGAGGAAGTAGAAAGATGAACAAAATCAAAATTCATCGTATTATCGTAGAATTCTATGACATAGTTAAACTATAAACCAAAATACATTGTAGAACTCTATGAAATAGTTTAAGTATAAACTAAGCAGTATTACTTAAAAGGAAAGATTTCCCAGAGGGAAAAACTGAAACAATTTTAGCAACATAATAACACTGCTGGGTTATAAGTGTGAAGTCAGTGACCAGATAAACACAGCATGGGGGCAAGGACAGATGTATCAGTTACCACTCTGGTTTCTGTGATGACATAGCAGGCGTTCACAGCCTAAGGAAAAGCTTGTTTTGCTCATGGTCTCAGATGGTTCTATCTACAGACCTTGGGTCCATGAATTATGGACCCAGGAGAGGGAGGACATCATAGTGTAAGGGGTGTATAGAGACAAACAGGAAGAAGAGACTGAGGAAAGAATTAGGGAACAGATGAAATGGTCCAAGTCACACTTCTAGAGACTTACTTCCTCCAATTAGGCCCCATCTCCTACCATGTCCAGAGCATCACGTGTTAGTCCCACTCCCTGGGAACTAGTGATTCAGCAGATGAGCCTGCTGAGGACATTCCATGTTCAAACCATAACATTTCCTTCTGGAAGGAATCAGACTATCTCTGTAGACACCCTGCCAGCAACCCCACTCCCTCTGACTGAATTGGCCCCAGTGACTTCTAATAAATGTGTATCATAGCTCCGGATAGGAGGGAAATCATCTTCCACAATGCTTTACTCCTACCAATGTCTCCAGCCACATGCCATGTAAATAACACGCTCCTCTTTGCTGTTCCCCTAAATCCATCACCAGAGTCAAAGTCATCAGAAAAGAATCTCTGCCACTCAGATTGAAGGACAGTCAATAAAATACTCAACTCAAGCAACTGCTCCAAATGAATGGTATGTTCACAAAAAAAACACTAAGGAAGGGTAGAGAGACAGTCACAGAGAAGAAACTAATGTGTGAGGACTTAGCACATGTGCGACCCAACAAAGGACATTCGTGAAAAGTCAGTTGAAGTCAAGTAATGTCTGAAGCTTCATTTTAAAGTCATAGAGAATGGGTTGGGGGTCCAACTCAGTTAGTAGAGCGCTTGCCTGGCTTACTTGAAGCCCTGGGTTCCATCCCCAGCACCCATAAACCTTCCCCAGAGCCTGGGGGCTAAGGGAGACAGGAGAAGATAGAGCTCAAGTTCATTCTCAGCTACATGTCATATCTTAAGCCATCCATGCCTATATGTCAGTATATATATGTATGTATATACATACATATATATGTATATACATATATATATATACATATATATTACATACACAGGGAGAGACAGAGAGAGAGAAGTACTTGGGATGATAAACAGAGGGATCACAAGTTCAATTCAGCCTACACCTG
This sequence comes from Mastomys coucha, assembly GCF_008632895.1. Taxonomy (NCBI): domain Eukaryota; kingdom Metazoa; phylum Chordata; class Mammalia; order Rodentia; family Muridae; genus Mastomys; species Mastomys coucha. Next base: position 107,002,539 of record NW_022196904.1, read on the forward strand.
TGTGACACTGACTCAGAAAATCTAAAATAAAAAGAGATTTTAAAGCATAGAGGGTCGAACACCAAGAGCACCTGGAACCAGTGGGATCCAGGCATGCAGGAACTCTGCCAGTCCAGTGGCATGGGTTGCTTCTGGTCTGTCTGGGCCAGTACCCTGAGCAGACCTTGGGCACAAACTCTGCAGCAAGTCCCATAATACCCAGAGGAAGCTCTACTCCCAGGCACTTTAATGGGCCCAGGATCATAGGATCCCAGATTCACAAGATCACAGAGACAGCTTGACTCTGAGGAGTTCTGACACAACCAGGATCACAGGAAGGACAGGCCCCAGTCAGATTTAGCCAGGTAGCACTAGAAATAACCTGGTGGCAGGAGGCAAGTGTAAGAACATAAGCAACAGAAACCAAGATTACTTGGCATCATCAGAACCCAGTTCTCCCACCATAGCAAGTCCTAGACACACCATCACACTGGAAAAGCAATATTCAGGTCTAAAATCACTTCTCATGATGATGATACAGGACTTTAAGAAGGACATAAATAACTCCCTCAAAGAAATACAGAAGAACACAGGTAAACAGCTAGAAATTCTTGAAGAGGAAACACAAAAATCCCTTAAAGAACTACAAGAAAACACAATCAAACAGGTGAAGGAAATGAGCAAAACTATCCAGGATCTAAAAATGGAAATAGAAACAATAAAGAAATCAGAAAGGGAGACAACCCTGGAGATAGAAAACCTAGGAAAGAAATCAGGAGTCATAGATGCAAGCATCACCAACAGAATACAAGAGATAGAAGAGAGAATCTCAGGGGCAGAAGACACCTTAGAAAACATTGACACGCCGAGCAGTGGTGGTGCACGCCTTTAATCCCAGTACTTGGGAAGCAGAGGCAGGAGGATTTCTGAGTTCAAGGCCAGCCTGGTCTACAGAGTGAGCTCCAGGACAGCCAAGTCTACACATAGAAACCCTGTCTCGAAAAACAAAAACAAAAACAAAAACAAACAAACAAAAAAAAAAAACATTGACACAACAGTCAAAGAAAATGCAAAAAGCAAAAGGATCCCAACCCAAAACATCCAGGAAATCCAGGACACAAGGAGAAGGCCAAACCTAAGGATAATAGGTATAGAAGAGAGTGAAGACTCCCAATTTAAAGGGCCAGTAAATATCTTCAACAAAAGTATAGAAGAAAACCTCCCTAACCTAAAGAAAGAGGTGCTTATGAACATACAAGAAGCCTACAGAACTCCAAATAGACTGGACCAGAAAAGAAATTCCGGACTGGAGAGATGGCTCAGTGGTTAAGAGCACTGACTGTTCTTCTGAAGGTCCTGAGTTCAAATCCCAGCAACCACATGGTGGCTCACAGCCACCAGTAATGATATATGATGCCCTCTTCTGGGGTGTCTGAAGACAGCTACAGTGTACTTACATATAATAAATAAATAAATTTTTAAAATAAAAGAAAGAAAAGAAAAGAAATTCCTCCCGTCACATAATAGTCAAAACACCAAATGCATTAAACAAAGAAAGAATTTTAAAAGCAGTAAGGAAAAAGGGTCAAGTAACATATAAAGGCAGGCCTATCAGAATTACACCAGACTTCTCACCAGAGACTATGAAAACTAGAGGATCCTGGGCTGGTGTCATACAGACCCTAATGGAACACAAATGCTGGCCCAGGCTACTATACCCAGCAAAATTCTCAATTATCATAGATGGAGAAGCCAAGATATTCCATGACAAAACAAAATTTACACAATATCTTTCCACAAATCCACCCCTACAAAGGATAATAAATGGAAAACACCAACATAAGGAGCAAAACTACACCCTAGAAGAAGCAAGAAAGTAATCTTTCAACAAACCTAATTCCACCTCTAACAACAAAAATAACAGGAAATAACAATTACTTTTTCTTACTATCTTAATATGAAAATTAGTATTACCAACATATCCTAATCGATTGAAATCCAAAAATATGAGGAATTAGAAATTTGTTGGCTGTCATCCAGTGGTCTCTCTAATTTGGTAATTGGAGAAATAGGTCCAATATTGTACAATTCACATACACTTTCTGCTTGTTTGTATGTGACACTGTCTTGCTGTGTACCACATAATGGTCTTGAAATCATGCTTCTCCTATCTCAGCCTCTCTATTAGTAGGATTGTTTATTTCATGTTTTTACTCTATACTATGCTTTTCAGAACAGCTTACATATTCCAAAAGTAGTTATACAGCCAAAAGAAACTTGGAAGGTGGCTTGTAAGAGAACAACAAAGAGTGAGACTGAATGTTTTGCTTGATGTTTGTAACTATTGCATCAAGTTTGAAGAAGAGGACTTTATAAGTTACTCTTTCTCTGAGATGAATACTTTTCAAAATTATCACAGCCAATGAACCAGATTCTTACCCTCACCTAATGTCTGTGCCACCCTCCAAGCAGAACCATTGTTCATTGAAACAGTTGGTGAATGACTTCATGGACAGACCATTTTAATACACACACCATTTCTTAAATGAATATAACCTGTTCTCTGTGGGCTAAGAATGAAGACACTCACTCAAGTCAAATAGCTTTGACCATAGCAGGAAATCTGTATCCAAAAATCATGCCTACAATTCATTCCTTGGCGCAACACAATTGTCAACCCTTAGCTTAGCTACGATGGAGGTAAAATCCTTTGGTGATGTGAAGGTCATTGAAATACAGCCTTATTACAATGAAGTACAATGTCTAAAAATTGTTCTTATTTTGGGCTTGTACCACAGTAAAAGCCAAGATTTTAAGCTATACTAAATACAAAACAAATAAAAAGACTTTATCTACTTATGTTCACTTAAAAAATACTAGTAGTAATGTATTATTTTAAAATATACAGTTAATATGTTTGGAGTTATTTAAAATTTCTATTGAGAAAAACGTATGTATTTTCAATATTGCTGTAGACAAGCACCTACATAAGACTGTTCAATTGATTGTTGTTTTATATCAAACAACTTTTATAATACTCACTTTTATTGTTACAATATTTTATAAATATTAAAGAATATGAAAAAATATTTAAAATGAAAAAATATGGTTTTAAATGTGAACAAATTCAGATACATTGAAAATATGTATCTTTTCTCATCATAATGCAATAAAACTTAAATCAATAAAAAAAAAGAATCTGCACTTAAAAAAATGCATGGAGGGTCTGAAGATGTAGCTCAGTGGAGGACCACTTGCTCAGCAGCATTTAATATCACTAGAGTCCCAAAAAAGTAAAAAGTAAGAAAAAAAATTGAAAGCCTAGAACTAAGGTTGGACAAGTGTTGCAGTGTGAATTATAGGGCACAATGAGAGCACACACCAGGAACAACTAATTGAAATGTAGATTTCAGGGCAAAGTACAAAACCTGGATGTAATTTTTTTTAATTAAAAACCCTACAGAGTCAGCATCTAGAAGAACCACTGTGATCAAGGTTAAAGGATTTCTTTTTTAATCTTTACATGATGATTATTTTCCTCTTTGTTGCATTTTTTAACTTTTTATTCTTTGTGAATTTCACATCATGAACCCAAATCCCATTCATCTCCCCCATCCCTTTGTACCTGTCCTCTGTCCCTGCAATACCCCCCACAAGAAAATAAAAAATAAAAATAAAATAATGAAATAAAAACAACAAAACATCTTGTCACGGAACCTGCCGTGTGTCACAGTGTGTCATGCAGTATAGCCTTTTGTCCACGCATTTTGACTTGCAGCTGTTCATTGCAATGAATCTGGTTCAAGGCCTCTGGCTTCTGCTTTATATCAATACTGGATTCTCACTGTGACTCCTCTAGGATATCCTGTGTTGCCCTGTGTCATGGAGATTCTACAGTGTTGGATCTGAAGGACCAGCCCCTTCACATGCTCCAGCAGTTCACAGATAGGATAGAAGTTGGGGTGGGCCAACTCAAAGCCCTAGGTGTGGGCCTGGGTGGTAACTGATGTCAGCCTACCAGCTCTCTCACACTTACAACCACCAGGGTGAGCACTGCTTACACTACCAGGGTGAGCGCTCCAGCACTGCCCCTGCCAGTCCACCCACTAACACAGCCTAAGAAGGGCAGGGCCAGCTCTCCTGCTCTCACAGCATCAGGCTGGCTCACTTGTCCCCTGACACCAGGGCTAGCTCTACTGTGCTACCCAGGTGCAGGGGCTGCTCTCCCAAGTGTGCAGCCAGTGAGGGTGGGGCAAGTTCTGCGCAGGTCTTGGATATCAATATGGCAGCAGGCAGGTCTTCAGCAGACCATCAGCAGGGTCTTCAGTGGTAATATGGACCACGGACATCGACCCAGACCCTGCTGCTGCATGGCCACAGACCCAGACATGGGCCTCAGCAGCAGTAGCCAGGACAGCCTCAGTGGTAGCATGAGAACATCACCGTGGCCTCAGGTGGCAGCTCGGGCTGCTGACATCAGACTGTCTCTCTCCATCCTCGAGTCTCCAGTCCCTCCTCTCTTCATAGTGCTCAAACTCTTCTGCTTCTCTTTCTCTCCCATCTGTCCACCACACACTTGCACATCACAGTGGCTCCCCTCTGAGGGAGGGCCACATGGCAGGAGGAATAAATAAATATGAAATAATGAAATCTCTTTATCCTGGGTGCTCATTAGGACTTGTCAATAACATAGACAAACACAAAGGGAAGCTTACTTTCTTGCTACCCATTCTCAGGCAGATGCCCTTGAGTAAACAGTTTTACCCTATTTTGTATGTGATTATAGAAAACATAAACATGGATTCTCCTGTTTGAACTACAAAAATGTTATCATCACTCATTGCTCTCCGGCTGGTTCTTTTTTTTATTCTTTATTTCATTTCATGTGTGTGTGTTCATATTCCATTGTGTATGTGTTTGTGTTTGTAGTCCAGGGTGTGTGTATGTGTGTGTGTGTGTGCGTGTGTGTGTGTTTGTGTGTCCATACCCAGCTTTTACATGGGTGCTGGAGACCTGAATTCAGGTCCTCAAGTTTCCATAAGTGCTCATATCCTCTGAGTTGTCTCCCCAGCTCTAGGATATACTGGTTTTAGAGAAGTCACCACCAACAGTAGTGCCAAAGGCACAGTAATTTCCTGGCTCTGCCAGTGCTGCAGGAGAGCAGGGGAGGTGGAGATAAGGGAATGACTGGATGATCAGGGCAGAGCTTGACTTTGGATGTTTGAATGCCTCCTTTAAGGTTCATGAGCTGCAGTCTTGGTCCCCAAAGCAGCACCTTTAAAAATTGGGACTGAGGGACTGGAGCCGTGGCTCAACTGTTAAGAGCACTGGCTTCTCCTCCAAAGGACCCAGGTTTGATTCCCAGCATCTACACGGTCCCTCACAGCCACCTATAATGCTAGTTCCAGGGGATATGATGCCCTTTTCTGGCATCTAAAGGCAGCAGCCGACATATATGCAGGCAAATATTCATATGCATTAAATAAAAATTTTAAAAGAAATAACATGGGGAGGTGGAAAGTCGGAACCTATAGGAGGTGATGGGGTGACTGGGACCACTATCCTTGGAAGGGATTAATACAGGTCTCTGTATTTTTTCCTAGGAGAACAGCTTGCTATGAACAGCAAGATGCTGGGAACACAGCTCAGTAGTAGAGAGTTTGTATAGTAGTAAAAGAAAAGCCCTGGGTTCAATGCTCTGTGGGTAGTGAACCTGGCTCCTGAGTCACTCTGGGTTCTTGTCACACAGAGTGTGCTCTTCCACATGTGCCCCGCCCCAATCCTGATCCTAACTGCCAAGAGGCCCTCCCTGGAAGTCCAGGCTGATGGTGCTGCCTGGTCTTGGCCACTCGGCCTGCCAAACTCTTGAGACAGGAAGCTTTCTCTGTGAGGCACTCAACCTTGGGCATTTCATTACAGCAACAGAAGTTGGACTGTGACAGCAAAACTTGTCCTCAGTTGCATATCTCAAGGCCATCCCAGTCCCTGGCATGAGTCTCTACATCTGGCATGATGGAGCTCTGGGAGTGGAGAAAGCAATGAGAGAAGCCATTAGACATCTGGGGAAAACGTCTGGGAATTGCCCATGACCGTGGAGACACCTGGAGCTGAGGAGAAATACCAGCACGGTGTGATCACCGGTAAACAGAGCCCATAACGCCACACTCTGAGGGGTCCCCTGTCACTCCTCAGTGAGCAAGCCTGCCAGACCCAGCAGACAAGATGCACAGCGCACACTTGACTCAGGGACTTGCTGCCTGGTACCAGGAAAAAAATCCCAGGAAGAGAGAGTGAGCCCGAGTCCCTTCCCAGCCTTGCCTCTGCAGCTGGTGCCACCTTTGGAGGCTGGTGGGGACAGGCAGGAATTGTCCTAAAGGGGGGTGACTTTTAAAATAACCTGAATAGACGCCTGGAGGAGATTTTTTCATACCAGGAGGGGAAAGAAGAAAATGTTGGACTCCAAAACAGTTTAAACACCTAACATGATCTCCACTGCTTTGGTGGCAGTGGCCCTCTCCGCTTCAGGATTCTGGTGTGAGCCACAGGCATGACTTTATAATCTGTGAGTAGGTGTTTTGTCTGCATGTGTGTCTGTACAACATGTACATAGGGCCTGCAGAACCCAGAAGACGATCCCCTGGAACTAATATTATAGACAGGGGCAAACTGCAACATGGGTGCTGGAACTCAAACCAGGGCCCTCTAGAAGAGCAACCAATGCTCTGAACATTCTCATTTCTCCAGCTGCCAGTTTTCTACTTTTCTAATTTTAAATCTTTTAGAAAGAATTGAGCATGAAAATTTGGTTCATTTTTTTTCTTTTTCTTTTTTATTAAATGTTTTCTTTATTTACATTGCAAATTTTATCCCCTCCGAAAGCCCCCTTATCCCATCCCTCCTCTCTCTGTTCATTAAACCACCTGCTCCCACTTCCCTGTCCAGGCATTTCCCTACACTGGGGCATCAAGGTTTCATGAGACCAAGGGCCTCTCGTCCCATTGCTAACCAACAAGGTCATCCTCTGCTACATATGTGGCTGGAGCCATGGGTCCCTCCATGTGTACTCTTTGGTTGGTGCTTTAGTCCCTGGGAGCTCTGAGGGTACTGATTAGTTCATATTGTTGTTCCTCCTATGGGGCTGCAAACACCTTCAGCTCCTTGGGTTCTTTCTCTAGCTCTCCATTGGGGATTTTGTGCTCAGTCCAATGGATGGACTTCTAGAAGTTAAAAATAGCATGCACAATGTTTGTGAACAACGCATGTGCATGAGCATCCGAATCTGTTACTCAGCAAAGAGGCCAGCAAGAGGCTGGAGCCAGACCTACCTCAGGAAGCGAACTAACTGAGACTCAGAAAGACGGTGTGCTGTCTTCCATATGAAATCACATTGTTCTGCCTACTCTTCCAGCGTAACTCCCACCCCAGGGCCTCGGCACATGCTCATAAACCTGTCTACAACAATATCCACCAAGATCTTGTCTTAACTGTCATCATGTCACCTCAGAGAAATCTCTCCTGACCACCTCATCCAGTATGGTCCCCTTTTGCTGTCTCCTTCCTCTTTTCTTGGAAGCATGTATCATCTCTTGACAGCTGCTGCAATGTTTTGGTTTTTTTTTGCTGATTATCTCTCATTACTACACATGCACACTACACACACATGCCACACGTACATGTACACACCACATACACACACACTCATACACACACACTCATACACACACACTCATACACACACACACTCATACACACACACACTCATACACACACATGCACAGAGATTAGCATATTATTAGCCTTGTATTCGCAGCAATTCCTGACACATAATAAATGCTAAAGGATTTACAGCCAGCAAGTAAATAAATAAATGGCCCAGTGGGACCTGAAGTACGATGGTTTCTCCGGTCACTCCCTGTTACACTCTGACTGTCCCAAGGCTGGCTTTGCGCCCATTGTTTTCTGGGGCAATTCATATGACTTATCCTCACTGACATCTGTCCTTATACTATTCCCAAAGCAGAATTTTCTGTCAACATGCATGAACATTTTTAAGACCTATTTGTGGACATGTGTTTGTGTGTTTGTGCATGAGAGAGAGAGGAAGAGAGAGAGAGAGGGAGGGAGAGGGAGAAGTTTTCTGGAGCTGGAGTTATAAGGGACTGTAAAACACCATGTGAGTGCTCAGAAAGAGAACCCAGGTACTAGTTCGTATCAAGTGATTTATATTTCCAGTCTGATATATGGATAATTGAGCTTCAATTCCAATGAAAATTAAGAAGCTCTAAACACTGGTACAGTTGCAGATTCTGGCTTTGCTTTGTTCTACGAATGCCAACTTGTCTTCTCTTGTCCAGTGGCCTGGTAGATTGTCTCTTTGTTTTAAATTTGTTTGTGTCAGTTCATTTTTTTAATCAACAGCAGTCTGGGAACAGTAACTCTTCATTGTGAATTTCAAAGACATGTTTATTAATTATGTCCATTCTATCTTGTGCAGGAATATGTACACATATTCATGTGTACACATGTGGAAATGCACATGTGTGCACATGAGTGTAGAGGCCGGAGTGTGACATCGGCAGTCTTCTTCTAATACTCTCCACCTCCATTTTGAGACAGGGTCCCTCCCTGAATCTGGAGCTCATCATTTCAAGTATACTGACTGGCCAGGAAACCCTAATACTCCACTTGTCCCTACCTCCTCCAACATGTCTGGGTTTCTGACTATTGGTTTGATTTGGTTTGGATTTGGATTTGGATTTGGATTTGGGTTTGGGTTTGGGTTTGGGTTTGGGTTGGGGTTTGGGTTTGGGTTGGGGTTGGGGTTTGGGTTTGGGTTTGGGTTTGGGTTTGGGTTTGGGTTTGGGTTTGGGTTTGGGTTTGGGTTTTAGAGACAGATTCTCTCTACATAGCCCTGGCTATCCTGGAACTCACTAAGTATACCACCTCAAACTCACAAAAACTCACCTGCCTTTGCCTCACATGACCTGCCTTGGTTGTTTTTATTTGTGTGTTTGTGTGTTCGTTTATTTTTTTTGTTTTTTAATATGGGCTCTATGGAGGTAAACTCAGGTCCTCAGGTTGCCATGGTAAACACTTCATGAACTGAGCCAGCCCCTCCCCTGACACCCCATTCCTTTGTTGTTCTACTTTATGCACTGGAATTTTTATTAGCATAGGGTCAAATGGGCCAGTGTTTGGTTGATTGGTTTTGTGGAGGGTTTTGTAGCTTTCAGGGCTCCTGTCTTGCTGATGTTTAACTGACCTTCAATTTCAAGGCAGACTCTGACTTCTTGGTGCTCCCCAGGCAGGTCTAGCAGGCTGTCCCTAGAGTAGCAGCCAGAGATTCATCACCAGACTTTCCAAACCTATCTCCAACACCCATCGAGTTCTCTCTGGCTCTGCTCTTGCAAACACATCCTTTAGACACGGGCTGCTCAATAGCTGTAGATGCCAATAGTTCCAACCATGAGAAGCTGGAAGACTGACAGCAGAGCAACTGTAGAGACAGACTGGCACTAAAAATACTCCCTGTTAGCAACAAACCATGGGTCAAAGACTGGAACAGCAAAGATGGTGCTTTTTCCCAATGTTGATACTTAAAAGCTTAACAAAAAGAGAAAGCAGTTAGGTACAGTAAAACAAAATGTCATCCAGTGTCTCCTGAATTGCCTTAGATCTGCTCTCCTGGTCTTCTGGCCTCAGCCTCTGAATGCTGGAATTGCAGGCATGCATTACATTGTCTGGCTGCATCATTACATTTGACTAATTATCAACATGTTGTCGTGTTTGCCCATTACTGTCTACATGAGTAGATAGAAATACCTGTCTCCACGAAACATTTCAGGTGATTTGCAGACCTGTGAACTCTAGAGACCCACATATGGGAAAAGCAGGATGGCAGGATGTCTAAACCTAGATCACAATTCTCACACTCCAGAGAATTATTTTAATGATTCATTATTTTTATTGTATGTGCATTGATGTTTTGCCTACAGGTGTGTATGTCTGAGGGTATCAGGTATCATGTCCCCTAGAACTGGAGTTACAGACAGTTGTGAGCTGCCATGTGGATGCTGGGAATTGAACTTGGTCCTCTGAAAGAGCAGCTGGTGCACTTAACCATTGAACCATCTCTCCAGGCCAAATATGTTTTTTTTTTCTTTCCAACACAAGGTTTCTCTGTGTAGCCCTAGTTGTCATGGAGCTCTCTTTGTAAACCAGGCTGGCCGTGAACTCAGAGACTCTCCTTGCCTCTTTCTCCTGAGTGCTGAGCTTCTCTGGAGGGTTTTCATGTGTGCATGGATGTATATGTGTGTAGGTGTATCCTTGTGTGAATGCAGATGTGTGCATGCATGCCATGCATGTGAAGGTCAGAGAACAGCATCAGATGTCACTTCTCACCATCCACCTTGAGACAGCACCTCGTTGCTTCTGTGTATCCCTGGCAAGCTGGTGCTCAAGCCCCCAGAGGTTCTCCTGTCTCCACCCTCCATATCACTGTAGGAACACTGGGGTTACAGCTGCACACTTCCACATGCAGCTTTTCCTGGGTTCTGTGGATCTTCACATCAGTCCTCACATTAGCTCTGCCCCTGCTTTAAATACTCGGTCATCTCCCCCAGTTCACTCTCTGGAGTATTAACAGAAATACAATACCACTGGGGATGAAGATACTCCAGCTCAGTGGTGCCCAGTACTGGCTACTCTTACAGAGTATGAGAGTTCAGTTACCAACCCCCACATCAGACAGCTAAGGACTGCTTGTAGCTTCAACTCCAGGAGATCCAAGGCCCTCTTCTGACCTCCAGGAGCACCCACAAGACTGTATGTGTGCACACACACATACACAGAGACATGCACATACAAACAAAAATTATAGTTGAGAAAAAAGAAATGCAGTATTGTTAGCTAATCATGAACCCATAGTCCAATTTTCCCAAGTGCACTTGGGACTACTTTTGGGAGAGTCAAAGACCTGAGTTAAGATCACAGACACACTGTGTGTTTCCTCTCTTGATGTTGTAACCAACTACCTGGCAGGAGGTAACTTGAGGGAGAAAGGATGATTTGGGTTCACAGTTTTAGGAGCGATACAGTCCAGTCCACGGTGATGTGAGAACATGATGGTGGGCCACACTGCATCTGCATTCAGGAAGCAGAAACCAGAGCTAGGCTATCAAACCTCAAGGCCCGCCTCCAATGACCTGCTTCCTTTAGCTAGGCTCTACCCCCTAATGATTCCACAACTTTCCCAAACAACAGCACCAGGTGGGGACCAAGTGCTTGCTGACATGAGCAAATGGAGGCCACTTCACTCCAACTCAGCAATACTCCTGTCTTTTTGCTTTCCTGTTACACCCAACAGGTCCCAAACCACTTTCTGTTATAGCTTTGACATGGTTCATAAGGCCAATTGGGTGTTTTGCACACTGCCTTTTAGCTTGGATTCATGGAGTCGTCTCCTCACAGGTGTGCTGGAATGTTCTCGGTGCCCCCATGACAAGGCTGGCTCATTAAGGTCTGTGAGATCACTTAGCTAAGGTGCTGTGCTCACCCATCTACCCTCTCAAGGAACCTAACCATAGTAACTGCTCTGTAGGAACCATTCCTGCCTATGTCGGAAATTCTTTTTCTTTTTTCTTTCTTTTTTTTTTCTGCACTTATTTGCAAATGTCATAGTATATGTATGGAGGTCAAAGGACAATTTCCAGGAGAGGGTTCTCTTCTCCCACCAGGGTTCTTCTTGGGGACTGAACTCAGGCCCTCAGGCTGGGTGACAAGCTCTTTGCCTGCTGAGCCATCTTGTCTACCCTATTTCTTCTTTCCTAATAGCAGTATGCACTAGAGAATCCACATGGAGACTCTGTTTCTGCCTTTATGAATTGGTAGTCAGAGTACTTAAGAGTTAAGGAGCCACATTTAAAAATCTTGGCCCAGATTTTGAAATAAAAGTTGTCTTATTTAGGGTTTTTATTGGTATGATAAAACATGACCAAAAAGCAAGTTGGGGAGGAAAGAATTTATTTGGCATATACTTCCACATTGCTGCTTATTACTGAAGGAAACCAGGACAGGAACTCAAACAGGGCAGGGACCTAGTAGCAGGAGGTGATGAAGAGGCCATGGAGAAGTACTGCTTACTGGCTTGCTCCTATGGCTTGCCCAGCCTGACTTTTTATAGAACACAGGACCACCTGCTCACCATGGCACCACCCACAATGGGCTGGGTCCTTCCCTACCGATCACTAAAAAAAAAATGTCCTAAGCTGGATCTTAGGGAAGCATCTTTTCAATTAAAGATTTTCTCCTTTCAGGTAACCCTAGCTTGTGTCAAGTTGGCATAAAACTAACCAGCACAAATGTGGTGCCTGCATCACTGTGACACCATCCTGCCTATGTGTATGCATGAGTGTGTGGCTCATGCATGTGCTACAAGCTTTCTGATGAAAAAATGCTCTGTGGGTCCTCTGTTACTTTCCCACCCAACCCTACAATCAACCATTTCTTCAAACTCCTGATTGTATGATTGTATTCTATGTAGGCACATAGAAACAAGATCTGGTGCTCAGGAGTGTCCAAGCCTGCTGGGAGGTCGAATTTAGAGAGAGGCTTGTGATGCCCACTTCCCTACTGCAAGATCACAAGCTGTATATGGTAGACTGGGGTGGAACTTCCTGGTGGTGTAGCTGTAAGTCACCCCAGTAAATTCACTGGTTCGCAAGGCTAGACGTGAGCGTAGTCTTTTTTGTGTCATGCGCCCTGTCCTTCTCAGTGAACAGACATTTATTTTAGTTTTTATATTTTATTTATTTTATGTGTAAGAATGTTTTGCCTGCATGTATGTATGTGTACAAGTTGCATGCCTTATACCCATGGAGATCAGAAGGAATGTCAGAGGCCCTGGAACTGAAATTATGGATGGTTGAAAGCCACCATGTGAGTGCTGGGAACTGATCCTGGTCCTCTAAAAGAACAACAAGTGTCGTCATCAACCAAACCATCTCTCCAGCCTGAACAGATGTTTCTGTATGTATCTCCAGGAAAAATCATATAGACCCAGGCATGTAAAGCCAGAGCCACAGCCACAAGGCAGCTGCAAAAGCTTGGCTGTGAGCTAGAACCAAAGAGTGTATGCCTGCTGGCTTCCATTGTGGGTGTCTGCTGGCTTCCATTGTGGGTATCTGCTGGCCTCCATTGTGGGTGTCTGCTGGCTTCCATGTGGGTGTCTGCTGGCTTTCATTGTGGGTGTCTGCTGGCTTCCATTGTGGGTGTCTGCTGGCTTCCATTGTGGGTGTCTGCTGGTTTCCACTGGTTTCTGTAGCTCATTCTGGGAACAACACTCATTTAGCTTTTCCTCTGCCCTGTGAGGATCGATGGTGCAGTTGTCCTACTTCCTCACAGCCGTGAGGTAGCACTGCATGAAATGATCACCAGGACCAGGAGGCTCCTGTGGAAGGACAGACAGGAATGGCAAGCAGCTGGACCATACATCCAGAGCTGGCAGAGCTCCGTGCCCTTTAAGGAGAAGTTAAATGCCATCCCCAAGGCCCACTGGCTTCTTGTTTATTAAGAAGCTTTGTCTCAAATGCCTAAAACCTTCTCTGTCTTGGTAGAAAATCCTGACACAATCAAGCCCATTTCCCTGGATGAGCTCCTTCATCCTTTCTGCTTCACAGAATCCTGTTGTTCTGACAAATGTCGAGATGGCTAGCGATACACTGTCACTTCCTACATTCTCATGTCACATACACGTGGAGATCACAGTGGACTTATCCTGCCACCCCAGGGGAGAAAACCTTCTAAAATGTTGTTCACCTGGCACAAATCCCTTCATAGTTCTGTATCTGTCTGCTTGCCTGTTTCAAAGAGGTAAAGAGAAGCCTGGAACCCCAGTACTCACACATTCAAAAATTATAAAATCCAATTTCCCATCCATTTCTATTTTGTGACTCCATTTTACTCTCATACTCCTTGTTTTCCTTAAATTGTCAGCATCCAGGTAGAAAAGAGGTAGGAAAGAAGGGAGGAAGGGAGGGAGGAAAGAAGGGAAAAGGGAAGGGAAGAGAGGAAAGGAGGAAAGAGGGGCGGGGAAGGAGGAAAGAAGGGAAGAGGAAGGAAAGGAGGGAGGAGGGGAAGGAAGAAGAAGGAAAGGAGGGAGGAGGGGAAGGAAGAGGAAGGAAGGAGAGGGGGAGAGAGGAACTCACAGGAGGAATTCTCACTGCAACACCACAATCGAGCATTTTAGCTCTTAAAGAGCACAGTTGTTTTGTTTTTTAAGTGTCTCAAAGCTTTGACATTGGACTTGGCCATGTCAGAGAATCTCATCACCCTGTGGGGCTGCAGCTCTGGAAGCGAAGGAGAGCAAAGATGAGAGGATGCTGAGCCAACAGGTAACTCTTGTCCCCTCTGCATATAACAGATTTGGACTCCACACTGGCCTTTGATAAATGCAGTTATTTCCAGCTTACTATGATACCAACGGACTGAGTGTGATGCCTGGCTCTGTCCTGCCCTTTGGGATGAGGTCACAGAACAAGACAGGATAAGGGTCTTTCCTGAATGGTGAGTTTGGCTGTATTGGGAAGAGAACAAACTATGGCTTCAGATGCTCAGATCTGTTCTGAAGCTTGGCATGCTAGGGGTCCAGCTGGGGGCTTGAAAAAGCTTGGTTTTCTATCATCTTTCACTTCAAAATGATAGGAAGTCATCTTTCACATGACTTGGTTTCCTAAGTCATCTTTCACTTCAAAAATTTACTGAGGGTCAGTGCTATTTGATGGGGCAAAAATGAGCTGGATCTCTCAAGTGTTTGTTCACAAACAAGCAAAGATAATCATCAACACCCAACTTGCACCTGCACCATAAGATGTTTATAGCCAAAGTGGGCACCACCTTTAGATACAAATGCATTGCCACTCTTTGGTCTGAAGTGCTCCATTTGCTATGTAGGCACTGTGTGGTTTCTGGAGAGCCAAATGGATCTCTCAAGTCTTCAGAAGATGGGGAGCAGCTGGAGAAAGTGGAAGTTGAGTTGGTCTCATGAGAGCATCCCGCAAAGGTATCAGAGCTCAAGACTCTGCTACTCAAAATTGCATCTTGACACCAGCATTGGGTGAGTTGGCTTTTCTCATCGCTGTGACCAAATAGCTGGCACACTCAATTTGGGAAAGGGTTTGTTTTGGCTCATGGGCCACTGAGTACAGAGATGGACCATCACAGCAAGGCATTTCACCTAAAATGATTTGGTCTGGGGTAGCAGGAACCTGAAGGAGTACTTCTGACCAAGCACTGATCAAGAAGCAGACGTAGGAAGGAAGGAAGAAAGGAAGGGAGGGAAAGAGGGAGGAAGGGAGGGAGGGAGGAAGGAAGGAAGGAAGGAAGGAAGGAAGGAAGGAAGGAAGGAAGGAAGGAAGGAACGAAAGGCTATCTCTATGGTCAAGGACTGTTTCTACAGTCTAATACCCAAAGCTCCACCTTCTCTAAACAGTGCCACCTGCTGGGGACCAAATGTTCTAACACATAAGTCTACAGGACACATTCACGTTCAAATGTGATGTGGTAATGAACTGGGGCATCCTGGAAACACAGGGTTCTCACAGTGTCAGAATCTGATCCTTGTGATTGACACACATACAGAGATCTGTACACATCCTTCTGTAGAGTATGGATGACCTTTTTCAAATGAACGAATGTGTAAGAGACCTCAGTCAGGGCATGCGGTAAGCCAAGAGTCATCCAAGGGTTGATCAAATGATTAGTTGGTAAGATTTCACACTTACTTACTTACAGTGCTTCCAGGTTCCAATGGGCAAACAGCAGCTCCAAACCTAGACAACTGACTCTTACAGTTTGACCAACGTTCATGTCCCCTGCATTAACCACCACAACCTTTTTAGGTAAGTGGCATAGGCTTTAATGCCACACACACACACACACACACACACACACACACACACACACACACACACCATTTCACAAGTGGGAAAAAATTAAGGTTCCCAGAAGTAAAGTGAATCTCCCAAAGCCACAGAACTCCGATGAAGCCCTACTGGGACTTGAACATACTTCCTGGCTCAAAGAAAAGGAATTGCCTTTGTTTTGTGTTACTATAGCAAAGTATCTAAGTCTGGGTGATTTGTAAGTGAAAAGGTTTTACCCGGCACATGATGCTGGTGATTGGAGGATCTAACATCATGGTGCCAACCTCCTAGTGAGGGAATCCCCAGATGGGCTGCATCACCACAAGAGCAAAGAAATAGAAATCCAACCAGTTACATGTAATAAGGACAAGACTTTCCTTATAATAACCTACTCATGGAAGAACCAACCCCGTCAGGAGAGCTGACCCACTCGAAGCACCCTTAACTCATTCGCAGTGGAGCCTCAATGGCTGAACTACCTCCCACAAGGCCCCACCTTTTAAAGTTGCCATGCACCACCTCAGCACCACCACACCACGGATCAAGCTCCCAAAACACAAACTTTTGGGGGGATGAACTACATCCAAACCACAGCAGGGTTCTTCTTCAGGTGACTCTGAACCCAGCTGTGTGTGTGTGAGAAAGGAAATGGAAGTGCCTGGCCCCAGTGGAGAAGCAGGCCTTCTCTGCTAGAGAATGCTGGAAGATGTGGGTAGCAAAACCTGGGTGTCCAGCCCCATGAAGAACCTCCCATCACATTCACCACCTTCCCAGATACCTCTGGGTGGGATGCTGCCCACTGGCCATTCCTCCAAGACCCAGAAACCAACCTGGACAACATGCATCCATCAAATCTAGGACAGGTGCCTCCTCTGGAAGATAATGGCCTATTTTTCCCCTCAGCAGGATGACTCAACTCTCTCTCTCATCTCCAAACCTCAGCTTGGGGGAAGGGGGACAGATGTAGGGCTTCTTGCTGATATGAACTAACTTGAGCGGAAAGCCCATTGTTCAGCTTTGTCTCCTGAGCTGTAGGCTACCCTGATTGTAACACTTAGACAGAAGTCCCCCACAGAGACTGTGAAGGGCTTTGCTTAAAGTAATCAGCAGAGACCTGGGGGCAGGTACAGACTCCCGCAACATCTCAGCCCCTGTGCCCAGATCTCTTCTCCACTCCTAGCCACCCTCCTGGCATCATTTAAAAACTCCAGCCCCTAATGAGTCCACATGGGTTCTGAAATCTGGGGTAAGGCAGGGAAATGAAGGGTACCATGCAGGAAGTCTATTTTATGGGTAGTATCCACCATCCAGCCCTCCCTTAGCCTGACTACCAAGGCAGCCAGCTTCATGTAGAAGCCAAAGGAGAGAAGGAGGAGGCAGAACTCCTGCTAATGTCCAGTGTCATTTGTTCCTCACTACTTCAGTGTAGCCACCATCAAGATAAATTAGCAAGAAAAACAATCCCAAAGAAAATGTTAGCATCAGCTGCCAGGCATCCAGTCATTAGACAGCTACATTAAACACATCAGACATACATAGTAACTCACAGGCATAATCAGATGGTCCTCTGGGGTCTGTGGAATCCAGGCCGACCAGTGTCTCTTCCACAAAGAATGGGTAGTTCTGATGTATTAGTTAGCCTTTGACAAAAAACCTGAAAGAATGAACAAAGGGAGAGAAGGTTTGTGTGGACTCAGGGTTACAGAGGGCTTGACTGGGAAGGAACAGCAGTGTGGCTCATTCCACATCTTGGCAGGTCAGGAAGCAGGGAGTAAGACAAGAAGCAGCCAGGGATAGCCAAGGATCTTTCCCTGGAAACCCACTTCTTCTAACTCATCTCCTGCTTCTGAAACATCCCAAGGTCAGCTGGAGACCAAGCATTGAAGACATCAGCCTGGGAATACATTTCGGCTCAATCCGCAATCATCCCTGTTCCTCATTCCAGGCCAGACAATGGTATCCTATGCTCATACGGCAGAATCAGTGGCATCAGTAGTGTGCAGGCCACTCAAAGTACATCAAACAAAGGTGTTAGTTATAAGGATTTGGAGGTGGGGACACCAGTGATTAGGAAGTCTGGGGAACACGGAGAAGAAAAGCTAACAGACGGAAATAGTGCTCCTAGACTGAACCCATGAGCCTCCACTTAACACTACACCTAAAACGGCAGTCAATCTCTGATTTATCAGAGGGGACTCTGTGCCAGCTTTGCTCCTGCACCTAATACAGAAACTCCCCTCCGCTCCCACCTTCTGATATCTAGATTGAAGACCCTTAGCAATCTGGCAGAGAATCAGAGAACATATAGTTTGCAAACTTCCAAGGCCAGCATTACACAGTGGGCTACGAAGTGCCGATGTTTCAATCTAATTCAACAACCGAGCTGTCCTGGGTTGACAGTGCCCCCTGGTGGCCTACACTGGGAACAGCATACCAATCACTTTCCCCCTGTCAACTCCTATCCCATTAAACATTCTCAGTTTAGTACTAGTAGGTTACCAACTCTCTGAGAATTGTTCTGAACTTCAGTTTTTTAACTAGCAAAATAAAGGAAATGGGGGTGTGGTGTCCTACCTTCTCAGGATTATGATCATGGCTGTATAAGATATTTCAGATAAAGTATTTATATCAGGGCTGGAGAAGAGGCTCGGTGGCTAAGTGTGCTTGCTGCTGTTGCAGACGACTGGAGCTCAGTTTCCGATACCTACATTAAGCCACTCACAACCGCATTAACTCCAGCTCCAGGGAATATGACAACTTCTTCTAAACTCTCTAGGCACTGTGCGCACATGTACATCACACACACACACACACACACACACACACAAGCATGCAAAAAAAAATTAAAAAAAATAAAAAAAAAACTTTTCTAAAGTGCCTCTCACAGTGCCTGCAACACAGACAACATGAAGCACATGTACTCAGCATTAGTAGCTTTTTCTGCTGTTTTTAGATCCTGTACCTCAATGCACCAATGTACTGTAGCATGTGGGTTTGGGGGGTCATGAAATCTAACATTCACTATGTTCCCAGCATTTGTCGTCAAACAGGACAGAATCACATGTTCACCTCATCTCTTTCTCATCTGCCTTCTTGCCACTCTTGCCTCAAAAAAAAAAAAAAACACGGAGCACAGGAAGGAGCTCGGAGGAGCTACGTGCTGTGCAATGCTAGTCTGCAGCCACCAAATGGTTCCAAAGCTGAGCAGTATGCTTATTCCTCAGCTTTTAGATTTAAAAATAAAATAGGCACAAGAAACACTCATTGGTGTACATTTAAAGGTCAGATGTCTTGAAATAGAGTGGCCAGAAAGCATGTGATACCTGGAACTTACAAATCCTAGTCACAGTGATGTGACAAACAAGAGACCTTGATGTACGCACAACTATCAAATAACTGAAGCCAGGGGCTGGGAGATGGTTCAGAAGTATGTGAGCTTGTGGGCTCAGTGTCCTCTCACTGAAGGTCCTGAGTATAACACTGGAAAGAATGATACAGTAAAGGAGTGGCTAAAACTCTACCTACGGAAAACTAGAAGTAGCATGTATTACTTCCAAACTATTAAAGAAAAGAGAATGCAATAAAGAAAGCCCAAACAATCTAGCAGCAAAATACATACATGCATATATACATACTTTTTTTTTAATTATTAAAAATCAAGAAAGCATAAAGATGCTGGGCATGGTGGCTCGTCTCTGTAATGCTAGCACTAGTCAGCTATAGCTGTGTAACAAGCAAGCTCAGTATTTCAGTTGCTTACAACAACTCACATTCAGACAGAGGCTCACATGTCAGTACAATGACTACAGTTCAACCGGTAGAGCCTGGAACCAGATGGGCATCTCTGCAAGGGCTGTGAGCGAGGTTTGCTCCACTTACCCTACATATGACTTAATCTCTCTGAGCCCCATTATACACATCTGTAAAAAGCTCAGGGGCAAATGACACAATGCATGCTGTCCCAGGGGGCTGTAATGAACCCTCTGGCACCCCCCACTTTCAGGAAAATAAGTCCTTAACCAAAGTCCAAGTTCCAACCTAATTAATTTTTACTGAAAAAAATATTTTTGATTTTATGGAAATATTGCTGGCTCTGTATGCACTGGGGAACATCTCCATCTCAACCTTGTCCCTAAATCCCTGTGCAAGAATCACTCACAAATATTTCTCACAAAGAATAAGGATCTGGAAAGAGGCTGTACTGAGGAGCAAGAGCCCTGACTAAGCATAGCCCTTCTCCACTCTCTATTGTACCTTGGTTTGGGGGAGGTTGTTTGTTTTTCTTTTCTTAATTAACACAGAACCAGTTGGTTCCGCAGACCTGGGCTGTCTAAGTGATGGGGACTAAGGAAGTCTTAGCAAATGCACCAGCTATGCAGGAAACCTCAGGGGCCAGGTGGCCAGCAAGGTGACTCATTTCCTGCTGAGGACTCCAGCCGGCTGCAGGGTTGGCTGATTTAAGACCTCACAGGAGACTCAATGAACGTTACAAATAAAAAGACATTGTAAGTGCCCTACACTGCGTCAGGTCCCAAATGACAAGGCACAAAGCAAAGAACTCATTTGGTCCAAGCTTCATGCCTGCACAGTGGAAGTCAGAGTCCACATGCTTGATGACCTGTAGAAAAGTTGAGGCCTGAGGGCCCAGGAGTCCCTTCTCAGGCTCCTCAGGTGTGGGACCTGTGACAATATGAAATGAGGAAATACCGCCTGTCATAATGAAATTTACCCTCGTGCCTCCAAAGCTAACCCTGGTTGGCTACTCTTCCAGAACAAAACAGCTGGTGCCTCGCCTCCCCCATTCACCTTGGGCTGGGGATCAATGCCTTGTGCTCCAATCCAATAGGAAACAGATCTGGAATGGCCACACCTCGTGCTTCCATTCACTTATTAGTAACTATTAATATTACCAGTATTCATAAAGTTCATTCTGAGATTGACCCCACTCCTGGGATAATACAAACCCCTAGAGATTCTGTGGTGAAGATTAAATGACATAGAATTATAAAAACAAAACCAGACACAACAGTGTCTTAGTGACTTTTCTGTTACTGTGACAAAATGCCATGACCACAGTGACTTTAAAAAGTCAGGTTTTGATTAGACTTACAGCTTCAGAGCATTGGAGTCCATGGTGACAGAACAAGGGCTTGGAATCAGGCTGGAGCAGCAGCCGAGAGCTCACATCTTGATCCACATGCCTAAGGCAGAGCTAACTGAAAATGTGTGGACCTTTGAAGCCTCAGAGCCCAGCCCTCAATGACACACCTCTCCAAAGAGGCCACACCTTCTAATCCTTCCCAAATAGTTCCACCAGCTGGGGACCAAGTATCTAACATGTAAGCCCATGGGGATCATTCTCATTCAAACAATTGCAATGGTGCACACCTGTCACCCCAGCACTTGGGAGGTTTAGAAAAGAGGATTCTGAGTCCAAGCTCATGCTAAGGAATAGAGTGAGACCCTGTCACAAGCACAGAAAAGTCTCAACACATGTCTGGCACAGACATTCTCCATGAACTTGGACTCTATGTGCTCTCTGTGTCTGAACTTTGTCACATGGGAGGATCTAAAATTCACACAGCAGTAATCACAGTAATAAAATCATTCATAATTATTACTCTTTTCCTTTCAAGATGTAGTCTCATTCCATAGCTCAGGGTGGTCTGGAACTTACAATTCTCCTGCCTCCACCTCTTGAGTTCTAGGATTATAGGCACGTACCACCATGTCTATTATTATCGTTAACTACAGCTGTAACTGTTATGGATGCCCTAGGGCCTCTTTTTCTCTTAAAGAATGAAAATGCTAAAAAGTACATAGAGCAGGACAGCATATGGTAAGGAGACAGGATAATGGCAGAAGTGAGTGCTTAGATAGGGTGATCAGGAAGGTCCATCCTGATAAAGTGATGCTTGAGCAGCCAGGGATAGAGCAGGGAAGTGGCTCATGTGTCTTGTAGAGGGAAGACACTCAGGTAAAGGGGTGTGGCAAGTACAAAGGTCCTGGGGTGGGTTGAGCAGAGCACAGCTGAGAGTGGAAGAATAAAATGAGCAGAGCAGGGTGATTAGACTGTAAGTCTAATCACACTGGCAATCTCCAGTGTGCAAGAATAAAATGAGCAGAGCAGGGCGGGTGAGAGATGGGCCAGCCTGGGGCATCTGGATTGTATCTTAACATGTCAGAAAAGTTAATGAGAGCTTTACAGCTAAGTTGCAATAACCTGATTCACTTCCTTTAAAGATCACTGTGGTTCTGTATGAGGAAGGGTTTTAAAGACAGGGAGGAAGTCACCAGCAATGAAAGCCAGTGATGAGCTAGCTGGCCATGGGAGTCACAGAAGAAGGGGAAAACCTGGACCATGTTTGGAGGCCACAGCCTTTGTTTGAAGACTGGATATGGCCAAAAAGAAGAGGCAAGAATCAGTGATAGATGTGACTTCAGGCAGGCACCCTAAGAAGGGGGCGTGCTATTACCTCAGCAGCAAAAACAAACATTTGAGGGTACAGGGGAGGGTGTGGAAAGTATAAAGCATTAAGAGTCAATGTCATTTTCAACCTTACCAGCCATGTGAGTGATGGCAGCTCGAATTAGTCAATATTTCTGCTTTTCAGGGAACAGTCTGTCACCTCTATTCTTTCTATATGAAGTATTACATACCATGTGCCACATGGGAATAGTAGAGGTGACCATAGGCTTATAAACATGTTAAACAGTATACTTTGTCACAGCTAGGACATCATATAGTATTTAACAGTGTCTTAGATAAGGTTTCTATTGCTGTGAAGAGACACCATGACCACAGAGACCAGGCCTGGCTCAAGCATCTGAAACCTCAAAGCCCACCCACAGTGACACACTTTCTAAAACAAGGCTACACCTCCAATAATGCCACTCTTTATGAGTATATGAGGCCATTTTCATGCAAACCACCACAAACAGTATATATGATGTAGTAGTCACCATATAGGGCATGTGATACTATATCATATATACATATAAGGTATTCCATGATGTTTAAGTACATATATTAGAGACTATATATATAAGATATAGTATAAGTCAATTTGTTGTGTTGCTATGTTATTACATAGGATGCATGTAAAGAGAGTATAGGTGACATGGTATACTATGTAGAGGACATTATATGGTATCTCCTCAGGCCATAAAATACCCCAGCCATTTCCTGGCTTGTTTCCTATGCCAAATCTAGCAGAAGGAGTTTCCAAAGGAGAATTAATTTTCTCAACATCCAGATGCGTGCGTGTGTGTGTGTCTGTGTCTGTGTGTGTGTGTGTCTGTGTGTGTGTGTGTGTTAAGGAGATGCAGGCTCTGGCAGGTCAGGTACCCCACTATGGGCACTAGGTTGATGTAGAACAACACTGAGCCCTCTGTCGCAGGAGCATTCCATGGAGCTTCAGAAGACCAGTTCCTCGATTCCCCC
>NW_022196904.1:107025891-107029671 GCF_008632895.1 Mastomys coucha
TTCACACAGTCTATGGACTGAGCTGCACAGCTTTCCAGCAATGGTTCCCATTGGCTATCGGTAAGGAAAGAGATTTCCAATCTGGGATTTAGGACATTGAAAGCTAAACCCTTTTCCTGAAAGGAATAAATGAAGCCATTAAAACTGAGCATGAAAAATAAGACTTTCAGTGAAGACAGAGCTGAAGCCTTCAGAGGTAGAGATTATATAACAGCAGCCCAGATGCCTAAAATGCAGATCTCTCCCAATCAGACTCTCCGAGAGCTCCAGACCTTTGAAGGAGCACTCTCCCTCCCCACTCCCAGCAAGTAGCCATTAGCTCTTCCTTCTTCCCACATTGCACACACACACACACACAGCCACTAGCTCTTCCTTCTGCCCACATTGCCCACGCAAGCCCAGCCTCACACCACATTCTCCCAGCATGTATTCTCCATCACACAACTTACCTAGAGCTTGTTTTCATGTTTTTCATCTCTCAAAAATGCACAAAGAAGCTTGGTCTTCTTGTGGGACTCTGGACAGAGGGAACAAGGGCTGTCTCTGACTCTTGCTGACTTTTGGGATCCTTCTCCTCATACTGTGTTGCCTCGTCCAGCCTTAATACCAAGGGAAATGCCTAGTCTTACTACAACTTAAAATGATATGTTTGCTTGATTTCCATGTGAGACCTGTCCTTTTCTGGAGAGAAATGAGGAGTAATGAATGAGGGTGGGGCAGAGGTGAGGTGGGAGAAGGGACTGGGAGGAGAGGAGTGAGGGAAACTGCAGTGTGGACATAAAAAGGAGGATGAGGATGATGACAAGGATGATGATGATGGTAGTAAACAAGAAAGAAACAAATTTTAACATGTCAAATGGAGGAAAATAAAATATTATGGAGCTGTCTTAGTTTGGGTTTTACTGCTGAGAAGAGACACCATGACTAAGACAACTCTTATAAAGGAAAGCATTTAACTGGGGCTGGCTTACAGTTTCAGAGGTTCAGTCCATTATCATCATGGCAGGAAGCATGGCAGCATGCAAGCAGACATGGAGCTGGAGGAGCTAAGAGTTCTACATCTTGATCCAAAGACAGCAGGATGGAGACTGTGTGCCTCACGGAGCATAGCCTGAGCATATGGAACCTCAAAGCCCACCTCCACAGTGATACAACTTCCTCCAACAAGACCACACCTACTGCAAATAGGCCACACCTCCTAATAGTGCCACTCCTAATAGGCCAAGAATTCAAACACATGAATCTATGGGGGCCATACCTATTCAAACTACCACAGTACCAAGTATGACAGCTTTGCTTTATGTATATTCTAAGACACTGAGGTATTGGGTAGTGAACTGGTGAGCCTTTCTTGTCAACTTGATACACCTAGAGTTATCTGAGATTAGATGCCTCAGTTGAAGAACTGCCTACATCAGGATGGACTTGTGGACATATCTGAGGGGGTTGGCTTGGTTGTTAACTGATGTGGGAGAGCACAGCAGTACGGTGGGGTACTGCTACCCCTAAGCAAGGTGTTTCTGCTCTGTATAGGGAAGCTACCTATACATGAGCTGCTGAGTGAGCCAATTGGTGAGCAGTAAGTAGTGTTCCTTCATGGTTCCTGTCTCTGTTCCTGTTGGAGTTCCTGCCCTGGATTCCCTCAGTGATAGACTGTGACCTGGAAGGATAAGTCAGATGAAACCTTCCCTCCCCTGCTGTCTTTTGATCAGTGTTTTATCACAGAACAGATTGATACTAGAACAGGTAGAATGAGGAGGGAGAGAATGTCAAAGAAAAGAGAGGAAGAACCCACGTCTTGCCGCAAGGCCGTGTAGAAGACCACCACCAGCTTAGACGGGTAGGAAAGCACAGGCTGTATGTATTGTAAGAATGTAGTCGATCTCTTTTCGTAGGCTCCAACCATTCTTTGCTACTGTCTTAGTCGGGGTTTTACTGCTGTAAAGAGAAACTATGACCACAGCAACTCATAAAAGAAAACATTTAATTGGGGCTGGCTTATAGTTTCAGAGGCTTAGTCCATTATCATCATGGAAGGAAACATGGCATTGTGCAGGCAGACATGGTGCTGAGGAAGAAGCTGAAAGTTCCACATCCTGATCCTAAGGCAGCAGAAGGAGACTGTGTGCCACACTGATCTTAAGCATAGGAGACCTCAAAGCCCACCCTCACAGTGGCACACTTCCTCCAAGAAGAGCATACCTACTCCAACAAGGCCACACCTCCTAATAGTGCCCCTCCCTATGAACCAAGCATTAAAACACATGAGTCTAAAAGACCATTCATTTTCAAACCACACAGCTACCTTCAAGGATATGAAGGACCACCAATTCTCAGGGAGAAAGACCAGGTTATTGATCTCCTACTATGTTTTAGACACCTGTTTTCCTGGCATTGACCTGGAGGCAGAAATCACCTCCTCTTACAAATCAACATAATAAGAGATTATAAACTTCACAGAAGTGGGATTGTGTATGCTGTATTAGCCCACATCAGTAGCAGAGTGCCTAGCACCTACTAGGGGCTCCCTAAATATTTGATGAGTGAACAAATAAGTGAATTTTTAAAAACTAAGAATCAGTCTGAAGAAATGACTCAGCAATTAAGAACATACGTACTCTCTTACTGAGGACTATAGTTCAATCCCTAGCTACCAGTCAGTAATTCCAACTCCAGGGGATCTGATGCCCTCTCCTGACTTCTGTGGGCACTGCACACATGTACTCAAACCTACACTTAGACACCCCCCCACCCAACCCCACCCCATCCCACCACACACACACAAACTTAAATGTAAGTTAAAAGCTAATTTTGATGGGTTTGACCCACTCTCTGCTATTTAACCAAATACAACTGTGATCTTTAAACACCCTCAGTGGGACTTGTATCCTAGAGCTTGTAGGGGGATTAAATGAGAGGGAATTGTTCAAAGCAGTTGGGAACCAAAGCTTCAACAAATGGTAGCTGTCTTCCTAGTAATGCCTGATATGGTTTGGTCTACATTTAAATTAAATTAATATTTGACAACAATAAGGAGGAGGGGGAGCACATGACCAGGCTGATCTCAATGGAGAATGTTCATGCTGGGTATGGTGGCACACCTATAATCCTTGCATTTGGAAGAATTCCCACAAATCTGTAGCCAACCTTGTCTATAAAACAAGTCCCTGGGGGCTGGCGAGATGGCTCAGCGGGTAAGAGCACTGACTGCTCTTCCGAAGGTCCTGAGCTCGGATCCCAGCAACCACATGGTGGCTCACAACCACCCGTAATGAGATCTGACGCCCTCTTCTGGTGCGTCTGAAGACAGCTACAGTGAATTATGCCTGAGCGAGTGGGGCCAGAGCGAGTGGGGCAGGAGCTCAATAGATGGCTCACAGCCATCTGTACAGCTACAGTGTACTCATACACATAAAACAAATAAATATTAAAAAAAAAAAAAGTCCCAGACCAACAAGAGCTTCAGAGCTACATGCAACAGAACCACATAGCTCTGTCCCAAAAAAGTAGGGGTTGGGGACGTTTCTAGCTGACATGACAGACTAGAAGATGGTCCATGTGACTTGAAGAAGGGAAAGAGTCAGAGGAAGAAAAATTATATGACATTCCAAGAGAAAATCTGTCACAAATTTACAATGATGGAGACAGAATGCCTAGGGAGCACAGAGGAAAAGACAAGTAACCTGAAAGGAGGAAAGGCAAGCAGAACACAGCTCCATCCACACAGCGGCGGCACAGGGAGGGGCTCCATCCACACAGCAGCGGCACAGGGAGGGGCTC
>NW_022196904.1:107029714-107077065 GCF_008632895.1 Mastomys coucha
CAGCGGCGGCACAGGGAGGGGCTCCATCCACACAGCAGCGGCACAGGGAGGGGCTCCATCCACACAGCAGCGGCACAGGGAGGGGCTCCATCCACACAGCGGCAGCTGCCTCTGCCTGGCCCTGTTGACTCAAGACTAGCACCTTCACCCTCAGGGACCTGCTCAGACTTGGAAATCCTCAAAACCCATCGCAGGTGTGGTGATTGTGATTCTGCCCATGGTTTGTTTGTGTTTCTCATGTGCCTATCATGAAATCTGTGCTGGCTTGGATAACTCTCTGGCTTTGTAGACAATCTTACCAAGCACTCTACTCCTCCAGACTCCATCACAAGTAGTGAGAAGACACACATAATGGCAACATCATGGAACTGTACAGCAGATGCACACTTAACACTAATTAGAGCTACCAAGGTGCCAGCAGCGACCATGGACCAGAAAATGCAACAAACTAACATACAATGCTCCAGAAAGCTAAAACATGTTTAGAATAAATTTGGAAATAGCAAATGAAAGAGATAAGGAAAGGAGAGAACAGACATGAGCCCTGGAAAGTTAGCAGCAAAAAAGGAAATGGTTAGGAGAATGGGTAGAAAATCAAAACATAAACAAGAATGGCAGCGACATGGAAGAAAAATTCAATGAGAAAACTGAGACTTGGAAACAATTAACAAAGGTTGGAAGTGAGAACCTAATGAACCATACCCACATACAAATAAATAAAAATTAAATTTAAAAATCAAAAAAGAAAGGGAGCAAACATAGATGGCCTTTATAGCTCCCGTCCCCCACCAACCTGTAGCATGTTTGACGTGTAACGCACACAGTGACTGTGTAGAGCTCCAGATGAGCAAAATGGAAATATGAAAGTCAGAGGTCATTTAGCTGTTAGAAATCAATGGTAGATGGACCATTTGTGAGTGTGTGTGTGTATGTAAGTGTGTGTGTATAAGTGTGTGTGTATGTGTGAGTATGTATGTGAGTATATGTGTGAGTGTGCATGTATGTGTGTGTAACTATGTGTATGAGTATGTGTATGTGTGAGTATGTATGTGAGGGTGTGTATATATATGTGTGTGAGTGTGTGTGAGTGTATATGTATATATGTGAGTGTGTGTGTAACTATGTGTGTGAGTGTGTGTGTAAGTATGTAAATGAGTATGTGTGTATGGGAGTATGTATGTGAGTGTATGTGTGCGTAACTGTGTGTGTGAATGTGTGTGCGTATACGTGTGTGTGACTATGTGTGTGAGTGTGAGTGTATGTATATATGTTTGAGTGTGTATGTGACTATGTGTGAGTGTATGTGTGTATGTGTGTGTGACTATGTGAGTGTGTGTGTATGTGTTAGTATGTATGTGAGGATGTGTGTGTGTGAGTTTATATGTGGGTGTGTGTGACTTTGTGTGTGAATGTGTATGTGTGAGTATGTGTATGAGTGTGTGTGTGACTATGTGTGTGAGTGTGTGTGAGTATATGTATATATGTGTGAATGTGTGTGTGACTGTGTGTGTGAGTGTATGTGTATATGTGTGAGTGTGTGTGTGACTATGTGTGTAAGTGTGTGTATGTGTTAAAACGTATGTGAGGATGTGCATGTGTGAGTTTGTATGTGGGTGGGTGTGACTATGTGTGTGGATGTGTATGTGTGAGTATGTATATGAGTGTGTGTGTATGTGTGTGTGTGTGTGTGAATATGTGTGGTGTGTGTGCTCACATGCACATGTGAAGGCCAGAAGAGGGTGTCAGATCCCCTGGAGCACACAAGGTACAGCAAGCATGTGCATGTGGAGGTGGGGGTTGGCATTGGGTGTCTTCTACCATCACCACCTTATCTTCTGAGATTCATCCTTTACTGACCCTGGTGTTCACAGCTAGTCCACCTGCCTCTGAGCCTGTCCCCTTCTGGGGGACACCCTCTGACTTGGGTTCTGGGGATCACAACTCAGGTCCTCACACATGCGTAGCAGGCTCCTTACCTCCCCAGACCCTTTTCTGGCCAATGACAAGGTGTGGCAGCAGCAGGTCCAGGTACAGGTACATCTGGGGCTTAAAGAATACTGGCAGAGCTCTCTGTTGCTCTCCGTCCATTTCTCTCATCAAAATATAGATCTACATTCATTTTTGAGACAGAGCTCATAAACACCTTTTCCCTATGGGATAGGCTGGGCCTGTCCATCTGAAGGAAGACACAACCTACCTCAAGTTCTCTAGTGCCCAGAGAGTTCCTGGCTGGACTTAGACTCTAGACTAAAAGCTTTACTCCTGCCAATCAAGCTCACTACCAAGATCGCTTTTCCAACACCTCCAGCCCCTTTATCCCCACCCCCTGCCCAGGATCTCTGGCTTAAAGCAATAATTAATATAAAGTTGGGTGTCTTTTTCCCTCTGGGAGAGAAAATTCTTACAGCGTGAAGCAGAGCAGAGCGTGGGTGGATTTAACAAGGAGGTGGGAGCTATGCAAGTGGCATTATTGTATGCGATTGTATCACCAGGGTAAGGCGAGCGAGCTCCTGTTTGGGTGTTATACTGATCATTAAGCTTAAGCGTATGTAAAATTAAATGGTGGGAAAAAAGAGTGGAGGGCCTTTTCCAGCCCAGAATTGTTCTCTCCCTTGCCTAGAATAACATCAGCACTCACTCAACTGGACAGAGGAGACATCCATAGGATAGGCTGTTTTTATCTCCATTTCGCAGAAGGGGAAACTGAGTTACATACATCGACCTTACCCATAGCTGACAAGCAGGAAAACCAAGAATGCAGGCCATGCTGTCCAATATTCTGCTCCTGCCTTCTAAACGCCTACGCTAAGTCAACAGCACAGCTGTACAGACCTGAGACCCGCCAATCACATCCTCTACTTCATCAAATACACCACAAATTATAGTTGGTGAGGGGGGGGAGTCAACCCAATTGAATATTGCTATGGTTTTTTTTTTTTAATTAAAGTGACTTGCTGAAGCTCTAAATATCAAAATTACTGTACACCCCAACAGTGTGTACATACTAGCCAATGTCCTCGTTTGGTTTCTGTTGCTGTAACAAACACCATGAGCAAAAGCAATGTGGAGAGGGAAGGGTTTGTAGGGCTCACACATTCCAATCACACGCCATAACTGATGATCAGAGCAAGAACTCAAGAAAAAGCAGCAGCGGGAACCACGGAGGAGCTCTGCCTGCTGGCTTGCTCTCCATTGCTTACACAGCCTGTTTCTCATACAACCCAGGGCCACCTGCTCAGGACTGGCCCCACCCACAGCAAACTGGGTCCTCCCACATGGATCATTAATCAATATAATGCCCCCACAGAAATTACCCATAGGCCAATCTGATGGAGGCATTCCTTCCTCTGAGGCTTCTTCCTGAGTGACTCAAGTTCGTGTCAAGCTAACGAAAACCAAGCAGCACAGCAGCTTTTCCTGCCACCAGGAGAAAACGCCTGGCAGGATACTGTAAAGGATGGATTTATTTTTGACTCGTGGTCTCACATCATCATGGCAAGGAAGTCGTGGTGGCTGGAGCTGCTTAGTCCATGGCAGCTAGAAACGGTGGCAACAAAGAGTGGACAGAGCAGGCAGCAACCAGACTCAGGCTGACTCTCCAAGGCCTGCCTCTAGTGGCCTTCATGAGGAAAAACTAGGTAGGCTTCATTCCCCAAAGCTTTTGTGGTGGTTTGAATGAAAATGCCCCATAGACCCATAGAGAGTGGCAAGGAGGTGTGGCCTTATTGCAGTAGGAGTGGCCTTGTTGGAGGAAGTATATCACCGGGCTTTGAG
This sequence comes from Mastomys coucha, assembly GCF_008632895.1. Taxonomy (NCBI): domain Eukaryota; kingdom Metazoa; phylum Chordata; class Mammalia; order Rodentia; family Muridae; genus Mastomys; species Mastomys coucha. Next base: position 107,033,489 of record NW_022196904.1, read on the forward strand.
GTTCCAAATGAGGCCCAATGTCTCACTCCCCTCCTGCTGCCTGCCGGTCCAGATATAGAATCCTTGGATAACTCTCCAGCAACATGCCTCCCTACAAGCCACCATGCTTCCTGCCATGACAATAATGGACTAAACCTCTGAAACTGTAAGGCAGCCCCAATTCAATGCTTTCCTTTACAAGAGTTGTTGTCTTGGTCCTGGGGTCTCTTCACAGCAATAAAAGCCCTAATAAGACAGTCTTCAAACATTGGCAGTGATAACACATCCCTTTAATCCCAACACTCACGAGGTAAGGCAAGTGGATCTCTGTGAGTTCGAGCCCAGCCGGGGGCATTCAGAACACAAGCCTGTGAGGGACACTTGAGACTCAATCCATAAGGGAGCAAAGGGGCAAAGGGCTCAAATACAAACCCAGATGTGTTTTCTTTGACTGGATCTGGTTTTTCAGATGGAGCTCACACTCCTCTACTTACCATGGTCTCTATAACTGCCTAAAACCTTAAAAAAGACCTTCAGTGTTCTGGCGGAGGGAATCTGAGTGGACAGTGTGGGCCTGAGTCACGCTTGCTAACAGACAAAGAGGGAAACATCTTGTGGCTGTCAAGACAGCGATGGAAGCATGCTGAGGGTGTGCTATCTGTCAGACGCCCATCAGAGCGCTCCCTCCATATGCCTGCATCAGCAGCACAGTCCCAGGAGCAGTAGGTGGAATGGCTTGACAGGTCTCCTGCCGTAATGGCAAAGCTGAGAACTAAGAGCAGCCTGTATCTGGAACTCAGAATTGCTGACCTTGGAGACTCTGACCTTCTTTAGCTGTGTGGCACAGATCTTCCCACCCAATCTTCCCTCCTCTCTTTGGCCCAGGGGTTTCAGTTGGACCTAAGTCTGGAAGCAGCCAGGTCATTCATCATGGTAACAAAAGACAGAGCACTAGAGAAACAGTGCTCCTTTCCCACAGCCATGGGAGTCGGCCATCCACCAGAGCTACAGGGAATCCCAGAACCCTAAGCAGTAATAAGACACACTTGCCTGAGAGTCCAGGGCAGACCCAGCCTATCCCCAGAAGTCCTACAGTGAGCTCCTCTTGGAGCAGCTCAGGACCCACATCCATATCACATGACATCTTCAGAGACAGCCACTGTAGATGGAAGGGCTTTTACTTTGTAAAGGAGTCTCCGTGTTCAATTTCACCTTTGTGGACTGAGGGGAGAGTCACTCTAACACCATTAAAGAAAGTCCTGCAGGGACTCCCCGGCACAGGTTATGTGGGGTTACCCCAGGAAGCGACACGCCATGTCGGTAGAAGGAATCTAACAAATGTTGCATGTTTAGCACCTCGGATAGGCTTCTCTAACCAGAGTAAGTCCCTGCTTTCAAGTCACAGCACCCATTCTTTGCTACACACACACACACACACACACACACACACACCAAGCATTGAAAACCACCTTGCTCGCCTGGCAGTGGTGATGCACGCCTTTAATCCCAGCACTTGGGAGGCAGAGACAGGCGGATTTCTGAGTTCAAGGCCAGCCTGGTCTACAGAGTGAGTGAGTCCCAGGACAGCCAGAGATATACAGAGAAACCCTGTCTCGAAATTTAAAAAAATTAAAAATTTTAAAAAAACACTTTGCTGTTTGCTACTGAGTCTATTCAGTAGGCTCGGGCACACTCTCCATGTTTGGTACAGCACTGTCCAACTATAATCCTGCAGCCCAGTGTTGCTTTACTTATGAACTATTAATTGCTTGATTTATGAACTATTTTATGCTAAAAGAGAAAGTATCTACCCTCTTGAATCAATAGATGCATGGGTCCAAAAAATGTTTACAATTGTCCCCAAAATACCTCCTGATTGCCTGCCCCGATTCCTTTCCTCCTCCCACTGTCGAGACTCCTAGAGCCCTCTGTAACCACCACAGCCAATCTACAGCCTCTAGCACCATCCAAGGAAGCCTCAGTTCTCAGCTCTGTCTCCCCCAGCAGCATACACATGAGAAGACCAGGGCAGAAGAAGAGTTCTAATTCCCAGTACACCCGTCTCTCTCTTCCTCTCCCGCTCCAAGAAGTATATCTATAAATAATGCATGAGAGACATTATCATGGGCGGCCCTGTGCATTGATGCTTGGTTTTTGCTAAGTAAACTGTTGGGATGTTTCTTCATGCCTTGCAAAATGCTTCCCAAAGGGATGCTGGGAACGGAGGTTAAAACCTTCACCCCAAGCCTAGCGCATGCTGCACTATGCATATGAATCAAAGAGGTGTGAGCATCAGGACAAGGGACAGGCGGCACATGAGGGTTTCTTGGGATAATGAAGGCCAATGAGGTCAAGTCATGTACCCGCTGGACCCAAGGCAAGCAAGGCTCAGAATAGTACCTTTCACACCACAGTCTCTCAAGAACCACCAACTCCAGTTGTGATCTGGCTCAGCTTCTCCTCTACCAGCAATCACAAATCCATCTGAAAGCAACTCACTTTTTAAAAATTAAATGCTTGTATTGACCGTGGAAGCATTATAAGATTTCTGTGAATGGAAAACCAATATCATGTCATAAAAATAAAATATGATGAAGACTTCCTTAAACATTAAGCTTTAGCTAGAGTTCTCCGAGAGGAGCTCCGTGCCTTCAGGCCTGTTTTGTCTTTGTTCAAATAAAGAGGGAGGTGGAGAAGGAAGGTGGGAGGGCTATTCTGTGGTCAGACTCAAATGTTTTTGTAATGTAATGAAGTCAACATGGAATTGCTAATTCCCATTCAAATTGCACCTGGGCCAGTGTGAGGGCTCAGGGAGTTGAGACACTCAACCCATCCATGAGTTTTATTCCCAGGATTTTCATTGTGGCAGGGGAGAACAGACCCAACAAACTGTCCGCTGACCTCCACATTCACACACATGTGCACAGGCACATATGCACATACACACATATGCATGCACATACACGTACTAAATAAATATAATAAAACACTTAAACTATTATATACATACATACATAGTTTTAAAGGTATCCCAGCCAGACTTCTATTTTGTAGACCATCAGAGGCTGGAACCCAGGGTCTATTTGCATGCTAGGCAAGTGCCGCTGAGACCCACTATAATCCAAGGTTCCTGTATCAATTACATTTCTCATTGCTCCATACATATGCCTGACAACAACTGTGGAGGTGTGAATAGATGTGGTCCCCATAGATTCATGTGTCTGAATGCTTGGCCCATAGGGAGTGGCACTATTAGGAGGTGTGGTCTTGTTGGAGTAGATGTGGCTTGGTTGGAGGAAGTGTGTTACTGGGGTGGGCTTTGAGGTCTCATATGCTCAAGCCAGGTCCAGTGTGTCAGTCTCCTCCTGCTGTGCTGCCTGTGGATCCAGATGTAGAACTCTCAGCTCCTTCTCCAGCACCATGTCTGCCTGCATGCCACTGTGCTTCCCACCATGATGATAATGGACTAAACCTCTAAGTGTAAGGCAGCCCCCAATCAAATGTTTTTCTTTATAAGAGTTGCCCTGGTCATGGTAACTTCACAGCAATAGAAACCCTAACTAAGACAATGGCTAAGAAGAGAAGAGCTTTATTTGGGCTCAGACCTAAAGAAGAACATAATCTATCACTGCAGAGAAGGCATAGCTGTAATGGTGGAGGTACCTAGCATCACTGTGCCTACACCAAGGAACAGAAAATGAAGCCAGAATGCCACAAGGCCCACCCTCAGAGACACTTCCTCCAGCCAGACTCCATCTCTTACAGGTTCCACAGCCCTCCAAACATGTGACTGTGGGACACCTCACATCCAAACCACACCAACCCCTTCCTAGCCTGGCACCTGGTCTCACTTGCCACAAATCCCTATCATCTGTTTCTGAGTTCTTGGCTACTCATGATCTGCCACCAGCCACATGGTAATGCTTGGACTAAACACTGACTCCAGGGCTCAGCCAGGAGTTGCAGTCAGCCATCTCTGCAAGTGATCTTAATACAGTCTCCAATGTGAGAAGCAGTCTCCTAGGCCAGAGTAGCCTCCTACAAGATTGTCTCCATTGTGTCCCTAGTCTCCACTACCATATCCCCCTCCACACAACTGCCCTCCTGGTCTAACCTGCACTACCATCCCCCTCACATGACTGTCAACATGATCTTTCTTTTCCCTTGCAGTGCTGGGCATTAAACTAGGCAAGCACTCCACCACTGAGACACACCCCTGACCAAGATGAGAATTCTAAGACCTACAATCACATCTCCTTGTCTCCATGTTTAACCCTCCTACCAGCTCACACTGGGTTCAGATAAAATCCAAACTTCCTTTTCCTACCAGAGTCTGGAGCCAGAGTGTGATGTTCTCAGCACTGTCACCTCTGGGAGCCTCTCAAGAACTCTCCTGCCCTGGGGTCTGTGTGTTCCATTCTCTCTGCCTGAAAACCTAGTCCACCTATATAAACCTATAGTTTACCTAGATAAACCTATAGTTTAATCATTTCTTCATACCATTCAGTCTCTCATAAACGCCACCTCAGACAGGCATCTTCAAATGCCTCTCAAAAGGCTACCCCTCTATGTGACCACGTCACCCTAGCTTATCCAGATTACATAGTGCCCCTACAAACCACCCCCCCTTCACAATGTTTCCAGTATATGGGTGTTTGCCTGGATGCACAGAAAGTGCATGCAGTGCCCTTGGAAACCAGAAGAGGGCGTCAGGTCTCCTGAAACTGGAGTTATATGCAATTACAAACCACCATGGAAGTGCTGAGAATCCAACCCAGGTCCTCTGGAATAGTGGTCAGTGCTCTTAACTCTTAGCCATCTCTCCAGCCCCTCTCCCCACCTTGTGGTGATTTGAATATGCTTGACTCATGGAAAGTGCCACTATTAGGTGGTATGGCCTGGTTGGAGGAAGTGCATCACCGTGAGGATAATGCTTAAGCTCTGACCAGGGCAGAAGAGTGAGTCTTCTTCTGATTTCCTTCAGATCAATATGTAGAACTCTCAGATCCTCCAGCCCCATGTCTGCCTGGACCCTACCATGCTTCCTGCCATGATGATAATGGACCAAACCTCTGAAACGGAAAGCCGACCCCAATTAAATATTGTCCTTTACAAAAGTTGGCTTGATCGTTGTGTCTCTTCACAGCAATGGAAACCCCTAACTAAGACACCCCTTTTAACTTTTTAACTGACACATAAGAAGCACCATAGTTGTATGAAGTTTGGGCACCACAAAAAGCTTTGAAACCAGAAGCACTGTGGAATGTGAAAATTAAGGTAAACAGAATCATCTTTCTATGTGGCCTTTTCTTTTGTTTGTTTGTTTGTTTGTTTTTGGTTTTTGTTTTGTTTTGGTTTTTGGGGTTTTTTTTAGATTTATTTATTGTTATAGGTAAGCACACTGTTGCGGTCTTCAAACACACCAGAAGAGGGCGTCAGATCTCATTCTGGATGGTTGTGAGCCACCATGTGGTTGCAGGGATTTGAACTTAAGACCTTTGGAGTAGCAGTCAGTGCTCTTAACTGCTGATCCATCTCACCAGCCCAAAGGAATTATTTATTTGTTTTATGTATGAGTACACTGTAGTTGTCTTTAGGCACACCAGAAGAGGGCATCAGATCCCATTACAGATGGTTATGGGGTACCATGAGGTTGCTGGGAATTGAGCTCGGGACCGCAGGAAGAACAGTCCGTGCTCTAAACCACTGAGCCATCTCTCCAGCATCTTATGTGGCCTTTTCTTATGGTGAAAACTCAAAAATTGTCTCTCCCAGCCTATCCAAGTTGCACGAGCTGCAATACCTGACAGAAGCTACTTGCGGCTGGAGCTGCTTGTTTGGGTTCCGGTTTTAGAAGAATTTTAGCCTATCGTGGCAAGCAGACATGGCAGGAGTTGGGAGAAGTCTGCCCAAGGCAACAGAAGCATGGAGCAGCTATTTATCTGTGCCAGAAGGTGAGGCACAGAGGACGTAACAGGAAGGAGCCAGAGATAACCCCAAGGTAGCCCCAAGGAGCCACCCCTACTGACTTACTGGGGGTCCACGTCCTAAATGTTCCAGTGACACCATCTGAGGAACAAAGTTCAAACACATGCACTCATGAGGAACAGTTCACACTCAGAGCACAACAGGAATACACCGTGCATTATCATTAACCATCATCAGAACCCCAGCACACAAAAGATGTTGCACTAGATTCCACACTGAAGTCCCCAGCATAGTGTCCTGGCTGTTCACCTCTCAGACCCCACCACACACCGCTCCACACCTCTACTTATTTCTTCCCTGTCATATGACATTCTTCAGGTCTCAACTCATTCATTTGCTTAGGAGCATCGGAGGCTCCTGCCCTAGGGCAGAGACTCGAGGATGGCTGATTCACAACTGTATTTCTGGCACCTAGGACAGCGACTGGTCTCTAACAGGCACTTCATCCATATTATTGACAAAAATATCAAAAGTGTGATCCCCATGGCCTGCTTAGCCTCCTGCTGGCAGCTTAGCTGTTTGCAATATTTGGCTGCAATGTACGCAGCTTTCTCCATGTTCCAAACTACCTCCTTGGACAAGTTTGCCAGAAATGGATTCCTTGAGCTACAGAGAACACAGAAGCTGGGGTCTTGCTTTCCAAATGTCAGGCCCCTTCTCCCACAACACAAGCTCCTGAACCCACCTTGTTCTAACCTGTCCAGAGATAAGATTCTAGGTTTTAAAAAACCTCAATAGGTGAAAAATGTACCTGTTTGTTACTTTAATTTGCATGTCTGTGGCTGCCTGAGCTTCCCTGTGTGCCCAACTAATGGCTTTCCCTCTTTTGTGGTTGTGAGCTGTCTGCTCCTCCCCCTTGGCTTATTATACTTTTTCTACCTATATTTCACTACTTGCCTGACTGATTTGTTCAAGTTCTTTGAGAGATAAAGACTCTCCCTTCGTCCATGGAAGATTTCATTCTATGCAGGTTCCGATTCTTGGATTAAATTGCATCCCACATTCTTTATTCATTTTATGATACATTCACACCCCACTTTACATTTTTCTTCTTACCTGTGCTATGGCTTAAATGTGAAATGCCCCCTCACTATAGGTTTGTGTGTTCAAACACTTGTTTCTCAGCTGTTGGCTTTATCTGGAGAGATCATAGAAAGAACCTTTTTAGGACCTGGGACTTAACTGGTGGACATTGACCAGGGGAGTACTGGAAGGTCATGGCCACCTCTGGTCCTGACCCTAGGGTTCTCTGCTTCCTGGCCCGAGAGGATATGAACACGCCTGCCTCACCGCAAGAAAAGAGCTGATGGAGCTGATATAGTAATAGCTAATCCTGGTTGGCAACTAACCAACATCAGATTGGCCTCTGAGCATTTCTCTTCCTTCCTTCCTTCCTTCTTTTATTTTCTTTTTATTTTCCTTCCTTTTTATTTTAAAATCAAGACAGGGCTTCCCTATGTAGCTTTGGCTGTTCTTGAATTCACTCTGTAGACCATGAGAGACTCGAACTCAGAGATCTGTCTGCCTTTGCCTCTCAAGTGCTGGGATTAAAGGCGTGCACCACCACCACCCCAGGCACTGTGGACATTTCTGTGGGGCTTTTTCTTGATACTGACTGATAGATGAGGACCCAGCTCACTGTGCACAATGCTATCTCTGAGCCTAGGCTGTATAAGAAAGCAGAACGAGTAAGCCATGGGGAACAAGCCAATAAGCAGCATCCTCCACAGTCTCTCCAACAGCTCCTGCCTCCAGGTTCCTGCCTTGGTCTCCCTCATTGATGGACTGAATTGTAAGCCAAATAAGCCCCTTTTCTCCCCGAGTTGCTTTTGATCAGTGTTTTATCACAGCAACAGAAAGCAGACTAGGACATGGGCCTTCTCCACCAAGCCGTGATAAAGTCTTCCCACCCTAACTTGTCTCTGACACGTGTTACGTCACAGTGACTAGAGAAATAACTAATACACCTTAATGGTTTAATGTGGTTTTTATTTAATTTTTTTTTTTTACTTTACATCCCACTCACTGCCCCACTCCTGGCCACCCCACCCCCTGAGGGTATTTCTTATAATTGGTTATTAACAAATGCTTCAAAAAAAAAAAAAAAAGAAGAAGGAAAGGAAGAAAGAAACCCTGGCTTGGTTTGGTTTTCTGACCTGGTCCAGATGTTGTTCTTCAGTGACAGGTTTCTGAGAGGGAGGACCAAAAGATGAGGAGTAACAAAGAAGACAGGAAAGCTGGGGTCAGGAGGTCTTGCACAAGCTACGTTTATTAAGAATTACAACATCATATATAAGGTTTTCAGGGGAAATGCAGCGGGAGGCTAATCAAGCGGCAGTACACAGACAGAACACAGGGTATCTCAAGGCATCAGCGACTGAGAACACGGTGGCCTTGGGACAGATAAGTCCAGTCTAGTTGGGAGAAAAGCCAAGTTCCCAGGAACTGAAATGGTAACAAGACCTTACCAAGTGTGCCCGTGGGCAAGGACACAGAACTAGTGTTCCTTTTGTCTTTTCATCCGGGCCTCTGAGAAAACCAAGCATCAGCCCAGCTCTCACTCAGCTTCCCATCTCCGTCATACATTTCTCAAAGTCATCCTGACCTCCTCCCACCAGCAGCCAGGGTACTCGCTTCAGACCCCAGCTCCCCCAACCTCTCTCTGTCCAGTCATCCTGGCTTCTCTTATCACAGGACCTTGGTGCACACTGTCCCTCTACATGGAAGGTTCCTCACTATGTACACTGCTCCTTCCCTTGTTTCTTTGTAATCTTTACTCCAGTACCACCCAATGTCATTCACAGACCTTACCATCTAACATTTCAGTCTGGGGGGTGAGGGCGTGGCTCAGTGGTAGAGAAATGGCCTAGGATACATGAAACCATAGGTTGAAACACAATGCTGCAAAAGAATAAATAAACTGTTGGTAGCTCCAAAGATGCTTGCACCCTAACCCCCAGAACCGGTGTTCTTTACATGGTGAAGCAGGGCTTCAAAGGGCTGGGGGTGGGGAGTGCAGCTCAGTGGTAGGACACCTACTAAGCACAAGGCCCTTACTTCCATATCCATCACTGAAAGGTAACAAAAAAGAGGTTGCAGCTTGCACCAGTGTGATTAAATTAAAGATTCCGAGAGGCGTGATCCTCCTTGAGTCCCATGGTCCAGTTTAATCACTAGAGTTCTGATAAGAGGCTGGAGGATCAGAGCCAGAGGCAGATGTGCTCTAGACACACATCTCAGAATGGTGGGAGGCTATGAGCCAAGGGGTGTAGGAGGTCTTTGGAAGCTAGGAAAGGAAAGGAAAAGGTCTCTCCCTTGTGACCCTTAAAGGAACCCAGCTCTCCTGACCTGTCTTAGCTTCTGACCTCCAGACCTGGGCACTGTTCTTTGCTTTCAGCCACCAAGTTTGTGCTGTGATCTGTTACAGTGTTACAGCAGCACCAGAACACAGATGTGGTCTGCACCCCTATCCAGTGAGTTTGCCCTGTGATCTGTTACAGTGTTACAGCAACACCAGAACACAGATGTGGTCTGCACCCCCTATCTACTGCTGAGTTTTGTTTCTCCTTGGTGTGCAGGACTCTCTAAGTTGCTACAACGGCAGACATTGCAAATTCTTCTGCTTTGCCTCCTCAGGTAGAGCAAAAGCACAGTGAGGACACAGGCCTTGGTCTGTTTCATTCTCTGTTCTGTCTGCAGCGCCTAAAACAGCTCCTGGTGTCCATCAGAAAGGCAATGGGTCGCAGTCACATGGATGATGGAAAGAAGGACATTGAAGGAGGCTGGGCCCTCCACCAAGCTGCCAGTGTCAAGGCCAGGTAAGGAGTACAAACCTGGAATTCCAGCTTCTTAGAGGCTATGGGCAAGAGGATCAGATGGTCAAGCCTAGCCTGGGCTCCATAGCAAGACAGTGGGGTGGCGGGCACTGAGAAATATGACTGGCAGGTGAGGTTGCTTCAAGGTCTTGGCCCCTTCTAGTAGAAGTTTTTGAAGAAAACACCAGGAACAGGAAGAGAGTCAAGAGTTTGGGGCTGTGTCTGTGGCATAGGACTTGCCTGGCATGCTCAAGGAAGAATATGACTTCCATCCCCAACAGAGCTGGGCAGGATTGGTATTCTAAGTAAGTCACGGGGTCAGCTCCATTTTCCACTCTAAACAAGGACAGGTAGCACACCTCAGCACTCAGGAAACAGGCTAGAGAATATTGTTATCAAGAACAATGAGCTGCACGTAGCTGAGTCTGGGGCAGGAGCCTCAGTGGAGGAGGCCACAGTGGCCTAGGTCCAGAGCACCAGCCACAGCCCTAGTTTCTACTTCTTGGCTCCCACTAGGAATTTAATTTTTAATTTAAAAAAGGAATAGAGTCAGGCGGTGGTGGTGCACGCCTTTAATCCCAGCACTTGGGAGGCAGAGGCAGGTGGATTTCTGAGTTCAAGGCCAGCCTGGTCTACAGCCAGAGTTATACAGAGAAACCCTGTCTCAAAAATACCAAAAATGAAATAAAACAAAACAAAATAAAATAAAATAAAAAGGGAATAGAAACTCTATGGGTTGGAGAGATGGCTCCCTCAATAAAGTACCTGTCATACAAGTGTGAAGGCCTGAATCTGGATCCCCAGAACCCACATACAAAGGTTCAGGGAGGATCCCTGGAGATTGCTGGGCAGCTCAGCTAAATTGGTAAGTTCCAGGCCAATGACTCTGTGTTAAAACATAAGGTAAAGACCAGTTAAAGAAGACATCCAACATTTATCTCTGTCCTACACACACACACACACACACACACACACACACACACACACACCAAAAATAATTAGAAAAGAATAATAAATAATTAGAAAAGAGTAATAACCTCAGGTCACACAAGTTCCAGTTGTATGCTTCTAAACCAGAACAAACTAGTTTTGTTCAAATTTCTGTAGCCATACGTATTAGTTGCTTTTCTGGTGTGTGTGTGTGTGTGTGTGTGTGTGTGTGTGTGTGTGTGTGCATGTGCACACACACATACATGCTCACTCACTGACACCCAAAAGATCCACAGAACCTGGTAAGTTCTCCCTCCCACACTCCCTCAGGTGCCAGCCCATTGTGGGAGGCCTGGTGATTCATTCTCCATGGGAACAAAATTTAAGAAACAACAAAAGCTCTGCTTCGAGACAATAATGAGAGAGTGCTGAGTGCTGCTGAGTGCTGTGTCTACATTGAGCTCCACCCCCAAATCTTAGGGACCATGGAAGAAAAGGGGACAAAAAGAATGGACAAGCCAGGGGGTGGAGGGAGTACTGTGAGAGTCTGTCTGCTGGGCATGGTACAGCGGCTGCACTGATGAGGGCACTATACCTGTGGCCACCTGTGGCTCTGCACGAGACAAAGCCAACAGAGCGGTCAGCATCCCCCCACTGACTGGGCTCAGCAAACTAAAAACCAAAAGTCAGGTGTGGTGGCACACACCTTTAATCCCAGCACTCAGAGACAGAAACAGACAGATCTCTGTTAACTCAAGGTCAGCCTAGCCTACGTATCAAGTTCCACTACTTAGTGAGACTCTACCTAAAGAATTTTTTAAAAGATGTGCTGTGGGGGGAATGTCTGGTGAAGAGAGAACTGAGGGTAGATATGATCCTGATACATTGCATACATATGAAATTGCCAAAGAATAAATAAAAGTGATTTTTTTTTACAAAAACCAAAATAATATCATTGACATAATAATGCTAAGAATCAAACTTAAGACAGTATATAATTCAGAATTAATACAAAAAGACCTGGACAAACAAAATACTGAAGCACAAATACAAATAGGGCTGGAGGTGTAATTCAGCAGTAGGATACTTGGCAGCATTCAACCCTGAGTTCCAATCCAGCGTGGAAAGATTTGAGGGGGATGTAAATAAGGATAGAGACAGTATGACTAAGTTTTCCTTGTCCCCACACCTGATGGCATTTGCCATGGAAGGCTTTACAAACACAATCATATCAAGTCTTTATAAGAAGATTGTAAAATCATTGATCTCATGATCCTCTTCAGGATGAAAAAAGGAAACCAAGAGGAGTAAGATGTCTGCCCAGGGCCGTTGCACTCCTAAGTGTCAGCACCAGGACTTGAACTTAGGCATGAGGATTTAGAGCCACATTCCTAACTACACTGTGTCTATATATGACTCACTTCTACCCACAGATGTATTAAGTCACTCACTCTGAGCAAAGCTTTAGTGACTGTAAAACCCTGTGCTCTCATTCACATCACACTTGGGGGCCCTGGCTGTGCACCAGGCCCAGAACTGGGCTCTTCAGGCAGAGGGAAAAGATACAGGGAGGACCTGTCTCCCAAACTACAGAGTCTCCCATCACAATGCAGAACCCTGAGCTCAAGGCACTGAGACAGACCTGGCAATCCAAGTTCCCCCTGAGGCTGGAGGTGTGTGGAACTCACCTAAATTTAGCTTGAAGGTCACCTGTAATGCAGAGGGATTTCCCTGCCTCCCCAGCCGGTGACAGTTGATGTACCTTGGAGAGATGAATAAGAGACTGTCAGCTAAAAAAGACAAGCCAGCTCTGTCCCCAGTTGAGACACAGAGAGACTTGACTTGAAGTGATGCTCACCAAAGGCTCCAAGCATCCCTGGTGTTCACTGCCTGCTCCTCCTGAGCAGCACAAGATGTCCCCTCGGACTAAGTGGACAGCTATGGCCCGAGTTCCCCACTCTGTGCTCTGCACACCAGATCACTGTGTCTACACGTCTCAGGTTCTCTACTAACAGAATAGCTGTGTTAGGCAGTTTCCCTTCACTGTGACAGATACCAGAGGGGGACATTTGACAAGAGGAAGGATCAATTTTTGGCTCACAGGTTGAAGCTCTCAGCCTGCGCTCAGCTGGCTCCATTGCTCAGGGCTGAGATGAGGCAGAACATTTACTGATGGGAGCATGTGGCACAGCACATGACTCACTTCGTGGCAGAAGGGAGGCAGAGCACAAGGATCGCTGTGCCGAAGGACTTCCTCCAGCTTCTTTCATCCTATGCAGGCTCCCTACCTACAGGGTGGAGGTGCCCTCATTCAGGGTAGTGCTCCCCCTTCCCTTAGTTAATCCTCCTCTTCACAAACACACCCAAAGGTGCAACTCCTACGTGCTTCTAATCCAACAAGTTGACAGTCAAAATTAAACATCAGAGCCAGCAAGAGGACTTGGCACATAAAGGTGAATGTCACCACCTAGCATGCTGTGAGTTCAATTCCCAGAACCCACAAGATGGAGAAATCCAGCAAGTTGTCCTCGGACCTCTGTACATGCTCTGCCATACACATACCCACACACACACACACACACACACACATACACACACACACCAGCATGTTTTTAAAAGATCACTAGCTGGGTATGGTGGCTCATGTCTATAGTCCCAGCATGTTGTGGGGAGGCTATGAAGACAACTTAGGCTATATTCATACTGAGTTCCAAGCAAACCTGAGCTATACAGTGAGGCCCTAACTCAAAAACTAAAAAGACTAACCATCACTGAGCCCAGTCTACAACTCCTATGAACAGTAAATGAAATAATGTATACAGCCAAGAGCAGGGCCCAGCAGTGGAACACTTACTTGCCTAGCATTCATAAAACCCTGGATTCAATCCTCACCATCACAAAATGGGAAAGACTAGAGATGTGGAAAGTGCTCAGTAAGGAGCTACTATCCTTATCTGTTTTATATATGGGTGGCGACAACTCATTCCAATTGTTTACATCCTTACAGAACAATCCAGCAGCTTAGTCACATCATGAGAAAAACGAAGTTGAGGCAGAAGAGAATTGGGAATAGCTCAGCATCCTAGAACTCCACTTGGTTTGGGCTCTGCATACACCTCTCTCCTAATGATGCACTTTGCAGCCTACGATGCTCACCTGCATGCATGGTACACACAAACCCCTGTCAACAATGCTCCCAGAGACCTAGGTGCCCTGGCATCAAGCTGAACACACTCTACTCCAAACAGAGGAAGAAGTTTCTCCTCTTGAATAACTGTCAAGAACTCCCCTTCTGCAGACAGTTTATATTCAAACATACTCCACAGACATGCAAGGTAGGGTGCTAAATCTGGTCTAGACTGGTTTTCAGTGCAATGACAAACTGTAATCTCTGAGTGAACTTTTAAGGGGAAACCCCTATTTACCAACTTACATCTGTGTATAATTTCACACACACACAATTAAGATTGGATGCTTCTTGGGAAGGAACATGCTCAGTAGAAAAAAAATTATGCAACCCAATCCTGCCAACCAAAATAGAGACTCACCCAAATTATGCACCCTCAGCCACCGGTCCCTCCTTCAACTAGAGACTAGTCAACTAGACCCCATAAAAGGAAGTCCCAGACAGTGAGTGGCCCTTGGTATTGTCTTCTCTGAAGCAGACTGTCACCTTTCAGCATACCTGGTCTGTACTACCACTTTGCTTCTAAATAGTTTCTTCCATCCTTTCAAACCTGTGTGTGCCTTTACTTCCATTCTTTCATTACAATGTCAAGAACCCACAAACACCTGCTCCAAACAGCAACTCCCAGTGACAAAAAGACCTCTTGAGGGTTGGGTCTACTGAGAAATTCAAGTACGGAGACGAAATCTAAAGACAGAGGCGTGCTCCTTGATCCCCAATAAGACACTGTCTTAGAGTCATCTGTGCCCACCCCCAGGGTCTCTGTGCCCACCCCCAGGGTTTCTGTGCCCACCCCCAGGGTCTCTGCATTCACCTGCAGGAAGCTGAGCAGCCACATCCCCTTAGAAGGTTCCCCCAGGTTACTCCACAGCAGCTGGAGCTGAGAACTGCCCAGAGGGGAATTGGGGGCCCCAGAAGGGTTCCCACAGAGGTCAGGGGCTAGGAGTGACCCGGTGACTACATCACTGTGTAGGTGTCTGCTTGAAAACTATTCATCCATAACCCTTCGTGTCTTGTACACTCTCTACATGAATGCTATATCCCATAGTCTGTACATTTGTGACAAACAAGCTAAAGCATTATTACGTTTTAAAAATCAAGGGCTGGGGAAATGGCTCAGTGGGTAAACAGCTGCTGCACAAGCATGAGGACCTGAGTTCAGATCCCCATATCCACGTAAAAAGCTGGGAACGATGGCAGACACCTGTAGTTCTGGCCCCAGGAAGGCAGAAACAGGAGGGTCCCCAGAGAAATAGAGCCTAGAAGCTCTCTCGACAGCCCATCTAGCCAACTGGTCAGCAAGTTTCAGTGACTCTATCTCAAAATATAGCACAGAGAGTGATAAAGAAAGACACAAAATGCTAACCCCTGGTTACACATATGCACAGGTGCACACAAACATACAGACACACACGCCATGGGCACACAAATACACACACACAATGAGAACACATACACAGGTACACATGCATAGACCAGGAGAAACATATACACACATGTATTCACACATATTTTATGTATAAACACACATATATATATACACGCATATAACCATGGGTGTACATACATACATATATGCCACATGTATACATACATGTACTGTGGACACATACGTACACATAAGCCATAGGCACACTCACACAGTCAGTATCACACGTCTTCACAATTTGTTCTCTCCAAATCCTCGACCTGTCTTACCCTGTCTGCGCCCAGGGCTCCACCCTGACCAGTATTTTGAAACAAATGCCCAGTGTGGCATCACTTGGATTAGCAGGTATAACTCTAAAAGATGGAGTTGATTTTAAATAAAAAGCATTCCACCTCCTGAAACTCAACCCACTTCTTTACCCTAACACCCTAGGAATGTCCTCATTTCTATCGGTTTCTAAATAGACTACTTTTTTCAGAATTTAAATGCCGGGTGGTGGTGGCACACACCTTTAATCCCAGCACTTGGGAGGCAGAGACAGGCGGATTTCTGAGTTCGAGGCCAGCCTGGTCTACAGAGTGAGTTCCAGGACAGCCAGGGCTACACAGGGAAACCCTGTCTCAAAAAAACAAAACAACAACAACAACAACAAAACAGAATTTAAATAAGGTCTATACACTGGCAACCTCCTGCTTTGTCTCCTCTAAATCATATTACATTAATGCCTGAGCACTTCACAAGGGATCCTGTGCACTTGAATTTCCCAGAGATCTTGTTAAAATGAGGGTCTACAGAGGGACCTGAGGTTCTCCATGTCATTGTCAGGGCTGCTGCTGCTGAGTGTCCATGCACATTAAGTAGCAAAGCCACTCACCTAGACTTGTTGGAAATGTGGCTCAGACCCAAGCACTGCTGGGAAGGAAGGGCCTTCAACCTTCCCAAGAGTGGTAATCAGGGCTCAAAGATGCAGGCTACCCACTGCTCTTGCAGAGGCCCTGAGTTCAGTTCCCAGCACCCATGCTGAGCAGCCCATAACCCCCTGTATTCATGTGCACACACCAGAGAAGACACACAGAGACACACACACACACATCACACCATATATACCTATCACTATACCACACACACACAACCACACACATAGATACACCACCACACATACCACATACACATACAAACACCACACATACACACATCACACACACAAACACACACACACACACACACACACACACCACACACATACACACACACCACACACACAAATTAAAAGTAAAATGAATCTTCAAAGAAGAGGAAAAGGAACCACAGGTGCTGTGGGTGATGTGTAGGCAACATAGAATTCTCTAAAATAAATGCCTATGCAACAGTACATCCTGGGAAGCCTGGCTATGCCCAAGCCTAAGGCCACTTCATCAGGATCTCAGAACCATTGGGGATGTAGTGATTGATGCAGTCTCTGACAGCCAAAACAAGCTCAGAGAGAGGAAGGCCATTACCTTTGCTCAGTTGCAGGTTTAATTAAGGACCCAGAGCCGCCAGACTCCAAACCTCCTCCACTGATCTGCAAGATCTATGGATTGCTCCGCTCTCTCTGCAAGGCAGAGCAGAGCAAAGGCCCCATCTCTCTTTAATCAGAAATACCTCCCTCAGACCCTGCTCTCGCTGGGGTGTGGTTTCCAGATCCAACCCTCAGCCGACACCAGATGCAGTGGACAATGTCAGCTAGCCATGCTAGCAGGGGATCTCCATCCCCAGAAAGATGCACTTTTAGGAGTGCAGGCACCCTCTTCATCACCAAAAGGAACCCAGGCCAAATGCTATGAATGCACTTCACATGCTGCATATTAACATAATCCCTTCATTTCTACCATTTATTCTATCTTGTGCTGCCTACATGAGATATTTGTTTTCTCTTTTTCAATTTTTTAAATTATAATTTATTTATTAATGGGGGGGGTGCCATGGTGTACACAGGGAGATCAAAGGACAAGTTGGTGGGAGCCAGTTCTCTCCTTTCATAGTTTGGGTCCCAGGGAACAACAGATCTTTGTGGCAAGAGCCTTTATCTCCCGGGCCATCTTACTGACCCCATTTGCTCTCCTCTATGCCACCTGATTTATTCTCCTCAGGCCCTTCAGTTATCTGAAGACCTACAGGATGCTGCCTCCCTGGCCTATGTGTCTCCCCCTAGGTTATAAAGTCCATACGGGCCGAGATTCCGCCTTTCTTTCTCACTGTGTGAAATCAATGTCTCTGACACCTAACAACCCCAAATACACAGAAAGTTCTCAACAAATGCATGTCCTTGATATATCCTTTCCCAGCATCCTGAAAAGCTCACTCATCTTACACCCATCTCACAGATGAGGAAACTAAGCTTCACAGGAATAAAGGCAGTTTACTAAAATCTATGATACGGAAAGCTGGCAAACATAGATAGGAGCCCAAGTCTGTGCAAGGCCAGCGAGGAGACACCGTGGCCATGGCAACTCTTATAAAGGACAACATTTAATTGGAGCTGGCTTACAGTTCAAAGGTTTTAGTCCATTATCATCATGGTGGGAAGCATGTGGCCATGAAGGCAGACATGATGCTGGAGAGGTAGCTGAGAATTCTACATTCTGATTGGCAGGCAGCAGGAAAAGACTGAAACACACTTCTTCCAACAAGGGCCCACTCCTGATAGCACCACTCCCTATGGGCCAAGCATTAAAACACATAAGTCTATGGGGGGCCATTCCTATTCAAACCACCACATTCCACTCTCTGCCCCCCCCCCCGTAGGCTTGTAGCTGTAACATAATGCAGAAATGCATTCAGTCCAACTTCAAAAGTCCCCATAGTCTGTAACAGTCTCAACCCTATTCCCAGTCCCTTTTGAGATTCACACAATCTCTTAACTGCAATCCTCTAAAAAGTCAAAATGAAAAGCAGATCAAATTCTTCCAATGGCACAGGATTGCCATTCCAAAACATAGGGAAAGGAGGATCATGAGGAAATACTGGACTACATCAAACTGAAAACCAGCTGGGCAAACTCCAAACTCTGTCTGCATCTTCAAGTCTGATGTCAAAATGCTCTTCAGATTTCCAACTCCTTTCAGCTTTGTTGACTATAACTCACTTCTTTCTCCTGGGCTGGTTCCACTCCCTGTTAGCAGCTTTTCTCCGCAGGTATCCCATAGCTCTCTAATTTCTTGGAGTCTCCAAGGCAACCTAGACTTCACCTTCACAGCTTCACACAAAGGCCTTTCTAGGCCTCCATTCAGGGACACTCCATCTCAGAGACTTTGCTTAATCACTGAGGGAGATTCCATTCCCCTTTCTTCTCTACATCACTCTAAAGCCAGAACCACATAGCCAAAGCTGCCAAGTTCTGTGGAGTACTGAGGCTGAGGCTTGGCCCGCTCATTCAATTACATCTTCACCGGCTTTCTGGGTTTGATAGTTTCCTTCCTTAGCTAAGCTTGGCTGTCCTGGAACTTGCTCTGTAGACCAGACTGGCCTCAAACTGAGAGATCCACCAGCCTCAGCCTTCTGAGTGATGGGATTAAAGGCAAGCATTACCACACCTGGTCCTAAACTGTTCTTTAATTCCTTTTCACAAGTTGGAAGCTGAGCTGGATGAAGTCTTGCCCTGAGGTCACAGCTCCCTTTATTCCATTTAACATCAGGATTTTCCTTAATCTGTTTATCTCCTTGAAAACAGGATTTAGCTCCATTCCACTTTCTAGTGCCCCTTTTCTCCGTGAATTGTACATTTTCCCTTTCTCGGCTCACTCCTTTTCATTATAGACCTTCATGAGAGTGAACACTAATAACCACATGACAACACTAGGCTGTTTTGATATTTCTGGGTTTGATAGTTTCCTTCCTTAGCTAAGCTTGGCTGTCCTGGAACTTGCTCTGTAGACCAGTTGATAATTCAACTAATCCAAAACTCTTCAATTTAGCCTCAGGCAGATTTTTGGACAAGGGAAGAAAGCAGCCACATTCTTCACTAAAATATTACAAGAACAGTCTCTACACCACGTATTAAAATTCTTCTCTGAAACCTCTTGAGCCAGGCCTCCACAGTGCAAATCACCCTCAGCACCACTGTCTTCTGTGTTCTTAATAGGATGGCCCATTAATACCCACTGAGGGCATTTAGCTGCTTTTCTAATACAAGCTCACAAAGTCCACATTCTGGCAACAAGAAACATGGCCGGGCCTATCACAGCAATACCTCACTCTTGGTACTAATTTCTGTTTTAGGGTTTCTATTGCTGTGAAGAGACACCATGGCCACTGCAAGTCTTATAAAGAAAATTATGAATTGGGGCCAGTTTACAATTTCAGAGGTTTAGTCCATTATCATCACGGCAGGAAACATGGTGGCATGCAGGCTGACATGGCACTGGGAAGGTAGCTGATGGGCAGGCTTCAAGAAGAGAATAAAACACACTTTCCTCCAACAAGACCACACCTCCTAATAGTGCCACTCCCTATGAGCCAAACATTCAAACACATTATTCTATGGATGCCATTTCTATTCAAACCAACACAGGCTCCATAAGCCTGTGACCTAATGAACTTACATGAGAAATTATGCCACAATTTGTATCTATCTTTTTTTAAGTATTTATTTTCATGGATGAATACACTGTAGCTGTCTTCAGACACATGAGAAGAGGGCATCAGATCCCATTACAGATGGTCATGAGCCACCATGTGGTTGCTGGGAATTGAACTCAGGACCTCTGGGAGAGCAATCGGTGTTCTAAACCACTGAGCCATCTCTCCAGCCCCTTATCTATCTGTCTGTCTGTCTATCTATCATCTATCTACGTGGTAATGCTAAGGATGTGACACAGAACCTCATCATGCACGTTAGGTAAATGTTCTAACATTGAGTCATAGCCCCAGCACATGCACACACACACATGCACACACACATATACACACATGTGTACAAGCGCACGTATCCACGCAAAATATTATGTCTTAATGTTAATGACATGATGCATTTCCTTCTGACATAGGAATGGCAACAAGCTGCAGTAGCTTCCTCAGAAAATGTTACTTTGTCACCAACAGCAGTCACAGACACTGTCATGTCTCTACTACAGTGACCTTGAAATATTTAGACTCATCAGTACCTTGAAACTACAATCATAGTGCTCCCCACCCACACCTTCACATCTTAGTATGCTGCCAGTTGATAAAGAGGAAAGGGTATTGCTTCATCACACTTGACTCTGCAAAGTTTACTTGTTTGAAAAGGTCTCACATAGCCCAGTCTGCCTGAAATGGTTGGTTGGTTGGTTGGTTGGTTGGTTGGTTGGTTGGTTGGTTGATTAGTTGTTTGTTTGTTTGGTTGGTTGATTAGTTGTTTGTTTGTTTGTTTGGTTGGTTGGTTGGTTGAAACAGGGTCTCACACAGGCTTTGAACTCACTGTGCCTTCTTGTGTTCCTGCCTCCCCTTCTAGAGTGCTGAGATTACAGGAATGGGCTACCACATCTAGTTATGCAGTGGTGGGGACCAAAAGCAAGGTTCTGTACATGTTAGGCAAGCATTCCATCAACCAAGCTACAATCCCAACCTCTAATCAATTTTTCTTTGGGGGGAGTGGCTTTCTGAGACAGGTTTCTGGCTTTGCAATATTTGAATGTATAACTCTATATCCATATCATTGGCTGTCTTTATGATTCTATGAAGTTCATAGTCAAAGCCTCTCTACATGTGCTAAAGGAGGCTACTAGGAAGAAAGGCACCTAAGCTCTAGAGTACCCGGGACCCCACATTGAAAGTGGGCATCAAGGCAAAGCTGAGTGGGATTGCAGCTTTTCTCCATTGCAGCTGTAGGGAGCCCACCTGGGAGACATGACCTGCTAGTACACACAGCGAGGTAGAGTCTGGCCTAAACTGGAAGCCAGGCTGTCCTGTTGACATCTGAACACTTTTTCATCTGTGCCACACTCCACATACATAAAGACACAAGGCATTTCATGCATAATTTGTGGACTATGGCTCAGGGACAAGGCACTGGAGATAACTTGTGCTTTGGACAAAGGTTCTGGCTCACCAGTTCCATTCACACAAAAGAGTTATTCTGGTGTACACTGCCAGAGAGGGTTCAAGTAATGTCAGAACAGGTAGGGGAAAAAAAAAAAACGGTTGTGTACCACTTTGGTCCAGTAACCCCGCTACCAACATACCCAGCATACATCCCTGGGTAGTGTGGGCAGTGGACTCAATCCCAGAAGCACATTTAAGTCACCTGGGGATTTCTGAAACTACTGAGCACTGTTGGGGACAAACAGAGATGATTGTAAAGGCTTCCAGAAGATTCTAACTGCAGCCAAGTTGAGAACAGCTAGCCCAAGGAAACATTCTACATAGTAAGAGGACTTCTAAAGCCACATGCTCCCTGAGGTGCTGTGAAGGATTGCAGACCACAGGCACAGTGTAAGTACCCATCAATACAGATATGGCTGGAAAGCAAAAGGCAATTAGCATGAGGAGGTACCACACAGGAGCCCAGAGAGCTTAGCTCTCAATGGATCTGCAAGGACCAGGATCAGAAGCATGCTGATGAATGAAGAAGTTATCAATTCCATACACAGCATGTCACATTTCAGGATCTAGAACGATACCAACCATGTGTACAGACATATGAGAAAACTTTTTAATTTCCTAAGGATACTCCAAGCAGATGTGGTGATACAGGCCTATAATTCCAGTACCTGGTAGGTAGAGCCAGCATAAACACAAGTTTAAGGCCTTTTACACAGTAAGTTCCAGATCAGGTTGAGGTACACAGTGAGACATTGTCTCAAACAAACAGGCAAACAAACATGATGGATGGATGTCCCATTTATCTTAACATTGAAAATCAGGAATTGGGTTTATAGCTAAAGCACTTCCACTTTGCTTTTTAATTAATTTTTGGGTTTATATTGTTGTTTGGTTGGGATTTTTGTTTTGCTGTTATTACTGGTTTTGTTTTGAGATGAGGGTCTCATGTAGTCCAGGATATCCTAAAACTTGCCATACGGCCAAGGATGATCTTGAATTTCTATTCCTCCTGCCTCCATCTCCCAAGTTCTAGGACTACAGGTGTGGTGTGTGCCACTCTGTACAATTTTAGGCTTT
This sequence comes from Mastomys coucha, assembly GCF_008632895.1. Lineage (NCBI taxonomy): Eukaryota > Metazoa > Chordata > Mammalia > Rodentia > Muridae > Mastomys > Mastomys coucha. The sequence continues at coordinate 107,055,957 of NW_022196904.1, forward strand.
GTGCATGCTAGGAAAGCACTCTACAAACTAGGCTACCTCCCAGCCCTGTTTAGCATTTTTGTTTTGTTTTGTTTTTTTGAGACAGGGTTTCTCTGTGTAACCTTGGCTGTTTTGGAACTCACTCTGTAGGCCAGGCTGGCCTTGAACTCAGTAATCTGCCTGCCTCTGCTTCCCAAGTGCTGGGATTAAAGGCGTGCACCTCCACCGTCCAGCTTGGCATTTTTTTAAAAAGAAAAGATTAGTATTTTATGCAAAAAATGATTCTAAAAACTAATGTACTATGAAATATTCTAGTGTTAACACAGGCACTGTGGTACCTGTAGTCTGAGGTCCTCGAAAGCCTGACGCAGGAGAATTGCTTGTTTTAGACTCCAGCCTGAACAACATAGAGAAGCTCTGTCTCCAAAATTAAAAAGAAAGAAAACAACGAGCCTAGGCTCATGGTAGGCTTAGGGGAACTGGACCAGAATGAGAGAATCTGCATACATTATAATCCAGAAGGGGAGTGAAAACAAGGCTTCCGGCCACAGTGTCCTCAGTTTTGTGGCAGGGGGATGAGCTAGGGAAGACCCACGAAGCAGCAGCTCCTGACTGTGCTGCTCAGGGACTGCTGTGTGAGAAGTCTTCCCAGTCTTTGTTGGCAGAAAGCAGCCCTTTGGCTTTGTTTTGGACTCTCTGGTCAGACATTCAGGCAGGCTGGAGAGGGTGTGACATGGAGTCAGATAGAGGGCATGACAGGCTTATTTCCAAGAGCTTGGGCTTCAGCTGTGAAGTCAAAACAGCTGAGAGAGATGGCGCCTTCTCGGCCCACAGCTTGTCTTCTGGGGAACCCTGAATAGAAGCTGCGACAAAGCTGTGATCATATTCAAGCGGGTAGAACATAGGTCCTGCGTTTCAGTGGGGAATGTGTCAGTCACCCTGTGAGAAGAATGTACGGGATAGATAGGAATGGTTGTGATTGCCACTTTTAGAAAATACTGGCTGGCTTAATCTATCTCTTATGGGCAACAACAACAACAACAAAAAAAAGTGATACTTTCTGGGGAAAAGCTCAGTTTAAAGTGAGACCTAGAGGAAGACTAAGAGTTTGTCTGGAAAGAGGCAAGAAAGATCATTCTATGCAGTACTTGATCATTCTGTGCACTCTGAGGTGAGACCTGAGGGCACGGGCTGCAAAGCATAGCAAGACATTGAGCATGTAGCATGCCTGGAACAGATGTGGGCAATAGAGGAGATGGGAGTAATGGGGCAGATGGAGCACGTGGAGGAGGTGGAGGAGATGGAGCACCTGCAGGAGGTGGAGGAGACGGATGAAGTGGAGGTGAGAGGCAGGCAGGGATCAGAGGATGACGACCTCTTTTAGGATGTTGGGCTTTTTGTCTTGCTCTTGAAGGAAACAAAGCCCTCAAATCACTGAAGTATATCAAGAGAGATACATGTGCACCTTCTTTGATGGAGAATCAGGGAAGGAGGCCGAGGAGACAGCTATGGAGTTGCAGTGGTCATCAAGTGATAGCCACAAATGGCAGGGCAGGTGGAGAGAGGTGAGAGCTGCGATGCTTCAGAGTCAAAGCAGGCGCAGCAGTTTGGTACAAGATCAAGGTGAGGGGTGGAGAGCCTGGGGCACATCCTTGATCTAGCTACTTTTCTTTCCTTTTAAAATTATTTTTGTTTTTATTCATGTGTATCTCTGTGTGTCTGTGCACATATGTGCTCCTGTGTGGGGATGCTCAAAGAGACCAAAAGAAGGTGTTGAATTGCCCTTGATCTGGAGTTACAAGCAATAACAAACTGCCCAGTATAGTTTGGGTTCCACTGGTGCTGTTAACCAATGAGCCATCTCTCCATACCCCACTCCTCCCCTCCCTTCCGCTTCCTCTGCCCTTTAGATAGAGCCTCACCACACAGTCAGGCTGTCCTCACCTGATAGCTCTGCCTCCCGGGTACTAGGATTAAAGGCATGTGCAACCATGCTCTCCCACATTTAAGCACTCCTAATACTCAGATCCAAGTAGACCCTGTGGCCTCTGTCCAGGCTTGTATCCTTTCAGACTTTCCTGATCTAGAAGCTTCAGGATCCATGGCAGCTGGATGCGCAAGGCAGCTTTCAGTAGGGTACAGAATCATACTCCTGTAATCCCAGAACTTTGGAAGATACATGTGCACCTTCTTTGATGGAGAATCAGGGAAGGAAGCAGAGGAGACAGCTATGGAGTTGCGGTGGTCATCAGAAGCCAGAGGGAGAGTCAGGAGTTCAAGGTCATCCTCGGGGACATATTGAATTAGAAGCCACCCTAAGCTACATGAGACCCTATCTCAAAAGAAGAAGAGGGGTAAGGAAGAAGGACAGAAGGAAAAGAGGAGAGGGAGCGAGGAAGAGCTGCCAGGGAAGAAGGTAAAGATGGCGGTGGCACTTTCCTGCTCACCCTGAGAGATTCAGCATATCTCAAATCAACGTCAAAACAATACCCCCCTGTCCTCCACATCCAGACCACCTACAGCTTAAAACTCGCTCTCCAGTTATGGCCCCAGTGACGATGACAGGGAAAATATACAGCTATAGGATGCAGACCCAGATGAGAAGTGTGCTGAGCGGTCCTCTGCACAACTCAGCCTGAACACATTAGCATCCCCCTTCATGAAGACACCTCCTTTTCCCCACACACACTTCTTTCTTCCCACTGAATACATTGTGAGCTGTTTATTTACAGCAACCGAGTTATTTTCATTAATGAGTGAGGAAGAAGATCCCATCACCCGTTGATGGTGAGTCACACTTGATTCCCACAGTGCGAAGTCGGCTTGGGATTCGGGGGCGGAGGTGGGGGCAGCCTGCTAGGTATGGCTCCTGGATTCTGCTCAGTATCCAGAGCCAAAATTTTTAACTATCAGTCATGTTGAGACTTATTGTTACAGCCCAAAACTCCAAAACTGAACCTTTATACTTAATTTAAGAAGACAGAAAGTACAATGAATAACCAGTGTATGCCTAAATTCCCAACACTCAGGAGGCTGGGACTGAAGCATTGTGAGTTTAAGGCCAGCCTGGGCTACAAAGATAAACTCTATCTCAAAGAGGGGTAGGGATAGGAGTTGTGACAGAAGTTTGTAATCCCCAGCCACTTCCTGTGGTCCTTAGACTCACATACCTTCTCCTCACCCCACACACATCTGTTCCTTTACAAAGTTAGTTGAGTGCTCCTAGTTAGAGACATCTCTGCAATGGACAGATTTGGGCCAGTGTCTCTGAGCAGGGGTGATCCCTGTGTCCTCCTTACCCCAAAGAACACTGGGACCCAGCACCAGCTCATTATCCAACTATGTACCCCCTCTGATACCTCCCTCCTTTTCCAACAGGCGTGTGGGCCTGCATGAATCCTGTTTGGAGCCCAGGCAGTAGACCAGATACACCTGGTTAAGTTTCAGCTGTGACCCAGTTCACTGTGTGGTCTCTTGTCAACCTCTACCCCAATATGAGCTGTCCATCTTCCACTATCATGAAAGCCCCCTCATTGCCAAGTCAAATAGCACATTCTCAAGCAATCTCAATTTCACATGGCAGGTGAAGGGGTTACGTCATCATCCCAGTCCCCTCTGCCTTTTAAAGGGGATCACTAACAGGTTCAGGACCTGTGGACAGCTCCTTCCAAAGGGTTCTAGACTGATTCCTTGAGAAGGAGAGATAGGAGAGCACTGTCATTCAAATGCACTATCCTCCTAGGGCCCGCCTCAGAAGGCATCTAAGAAAAAGGGGTGGCCAGCCCTGCAAGGTAGCTCAGTTTATAATCTCAGCACTCAGGAGTCAAAGCAAGAGGCCAGCCTGGGCTACATAGGAAAATCCTGTCAGAAAGAAGGAAGAAAGTGATTATGGGGATTGGTGTGGGGATAGCAAGGCACACACATTTCCCTGAGTTCTTGGTCCTATAGGGCCTAGGAGCTCACCAAGCAATGGGAGATAGCAGCTACAAAAGGGGATGATCAGGCAGGTCCTGCAGTGCTGTGAGCCAGACAGACCCAGCTAGACCCTTCTCAGAATCCCTGAGGAAAAGACAAAGGCAACAGTAGTTCTGTACCCTTGTCCAGGGACAGACATTGCATGGTGGGTCTGGATCTGGGCTAAGAACTCAAAAGACTTACAGTTTTGAATCCTGGGAACTCAGCTTTCCCACCCTCCACCTGCAATGGATGAGTGGGTGGGTGGCAGGTAACTGGGTATATAGATGAGAGGGAGTGGGTGGGTGGATGAGTAGATATGTGGTGGATAGGATGGGATGGGGTGAATATATATGTATATATACATATGGATAAATAGGGGTGAGTCACAAGGCCACTGTGCGCTCAGTCTCTGATGCCTCTGAGCTATCCTGTGCTCCTTCTGTGTATCACTACTTGGCTAGCCTCCTGCTGACTTTGTCCCTTTGTGTGATAGCTTTCCACTAACTCTGTCCATTTGCTATTTTCCCTGCAAATAGTAAGACGCTATAACTCTTACTTGAACTTGCTGGGCATGAGACATACTTTGTGGGAGACTTTCCTCCCAACCTCAGCTTTCATGTCTTCTCTTTGATCTTCTCATCTCCTGGTCTCACTTAGGACCCTGTCATTGAAGAATAAGCTGCTGACCCAGGTCACTGGAGGCCAGAGGGTCCTGCCTTCCATTCAGATGGAACACCTCCTCATCATGCTGATGAGTCTTTAAACCTGTACCCTGTGCTTGTCTATCTGACCATGTCTAAAGGGACACCACAAACTGGGTCTGTGACCCAGACCATGTGACCCTATGTGAGCTCTCAGGGTGGGCTAGCTGGAAGCTGGACTACCAACTTTGCAAAAAACTGTTCAGTCCTCCACTTGCATAGCAGAAGAAAGCCATGCATAGCTGAGTGGATGGCGCTGGGGAAGGAAGAGGGAGTTAGACAGGTGAGAAATGAGAGCCCAGGTCTGGAATGTAATGATGTCCCTATGTCCCTCTTCAGAACCTTCTGAGAGCCGGCCAAGCTCATACAGGTCCGGTTGTTTCCTGGTTGTTATTGCTATTAAAATATTAATTTATTTACCCTGCTACCACAATTTTTTTTTAATTTAAAAAACTAAAGCTTTTGATGTGCCATAGGTCACAGCATCCCTCTAAGGAAGCAGAGCCCTAGAGCTAGGAAAGCTAGGATTTAGCAGAAATCAGAGTTGTCTTGGTTCTCCCCTAGGAATGGGAGTGGGGGTGGGCAGGAAGAAGCATTTGGGGAAACTTTATTGAGATCACAAGGGGCAAAAATGCCTCCAGACGATTATCTGGTTTATATTAAAAAGTGCAGCAGAAGAGAAAGTAATATTAAAACTGGGAGGCAAAAAATGAACAGCACAGACGGATCTAAGTCATTAGCACTGAGCCAGGGATGAAGCAGCCCTGACTCCCAGCACTCGGAGACTGTAAGCAAGAAAGTGGCAAGCAAGTTCCAGGCTGGTCTTGCCAGGAGGTTGAGGCCTTGTCTCAAAAACACAAATGAACCAAAGAAAACTGTACATTCAATAAAAGCAGTATTGAAACTGGATATGATGGCACACACCAGTAATGCCACACTTGGTAGTCTGAAGAAGGAGAATCACAATTGTTGTACCATATAGCAAGATGCTCCAAAGGAAGAAAGGAAGGAAATGAGGGAAGGAGATGAGCTATGCTCTGTGTCTGCTATGACATGTATTAGCAATGTGCTGTGCTATGCTGTGTGTGTGCATGTGTGCATGTGTGTGTGCGCACATGCCCATGTGCTCAGAAACTTTGCTAGATGAATGGCTGAGTGGATGGGTGGCAGGTAACTTGGGATATAGATGAGAGGGAGTGGGTGGGTGGATGAGTGGATACATGGTGGATAGGATGGGATGAATATATATATATATATATATGGGTGAATGAGTGGGTGGGTGAATGGGTGGGTAGTGAATGGGTAGATAGATAGATGGGTGAATGGGTTGTTAGGCACAACAACCTCCAGTCCTCAGAACAATCTTGTGGTGGTGGTTTGAATGAGAATGGACCCCAGAGGATCATATATTTGGATGTTTAATGTTTGGTCCCCAGTTGGTGGAACTGTTTGGGAAAGATTAGTAGGTGTGGCCTTGTTGAAGAAGGTATGTCACTAGGATCTGGCTTTTCAAAAGCCCAGTTCATCTCTCTCTCTCTCTTCCTCTCCCTCTCTCTCTGTCTCTCTCCCTCTCTCTCCCTCTCTGTCTCTGTCTGTCTCTCTCTCCCCCCCCTCAACTGCTCAAGCATCATTCATGCCTGCTATCATATTCCCTGCCATGATAGTCATGAACCCACCATCTGAAACTGTAAGCAAGTCACAATTAAGTTCTCTTGGTCTTAGAACTTTGTCACAGCAGTAGAAAAGTAGCTAAGACAAACTCTCTTTGACCTGAAGGCCAATGCCAATGATACACATCCTCCCTCCATCTGAACCTTCTTCCTGTGGCCATAAACAATCTGCCTCGTCTCAACAAGGTTTCCAGTCCAGACATGGTTAATGGGAGCAAACTGTTCCAGGACACTTGTGGTACTGTCCTGTCACCTAGTGGAAATCCTGTGAAACTGCAGAGAAGATGCTTGAAGCACTCATGGGAACCTGGAGAAAATTTAACAAGGCTTATGATGGATTGATAACTGGTTTTAATTTTATTTAACTTTTTATTGATTCTTCATGAATTTCATACATGTAACCAAATCTCACTCATCTCCTTGTTCCCTCATACCTGTCCTTCACCCTTGTAACCTCCCCACCAAAAGAAAGAAATCTGGTGTGGAAGCTGCAGTGTGTATACCACAGTACACCCTTTTGTCCACACTTACTCGCTTGCAAATGTTCATTGAAATGAGTCATTCGTCTGATTCAAGGCCTCTGGCTTCTGCTACACTATCAATACTGGAAACTTACTAGGACTCCTCTTGGATATCCTATTGTTACCCTGTGTGGTGGAGATCCTGTAGCTTTGGATCTGTAGGACTTGCCCCTTCATGCACTCCAGCAGTTCACAGATGGAGTTGATATTGGGGTGGGCCAACTCAAAGCCCTGGATCTGGGCCTGGATGGTATCTGAGCTGGTCACCTGCCAGCTCTGCAGCACCCACAGCATCAGGGAAAGCTCTCCGGCACTGCTCCAGCTAGCTCATCCAATGCTGCAACTGGCAAGGAGCAGAGCCAGTTCTCCCACGCTCATGCCCTTGGGCCGGCTCTCCCACTTGCCACAAGTGATATAGAGTGGGGGAGGAAGTATGTTTCCCTCACCCATGCCACCATACAACAGATAAGTGGCAGGGCCAGCTCTGCCATGCTCACACCCTTGAGGCCTGACCCAACCTTGAGGTTGACCCACAACTCCCACTACCAGGGCCAACTCTACTGTGCTTCCTAGGTGAGGTGTGGGACCTACAGTTAGCTAGAGGTGGGTAGGATGAGCTCTCCTATTCTCCCACCTTGAGGGCCAGCTCTACACAGCCCTCATACAATGACAGGGCAGCAGCCCACACCAGGGACATCTAACTAGCCTTTGGTGGTAACAGACCCTTGCTACTGCAGGGCCAGGGACCTAGAAATGACTCTGGTGGCAGTGCAGGCCAGGACCTCAATGGCTGTAGGTGGTACCAATGGCTATTCGAATGAGGCTCCTCGATTCTCCAGGTCTGTCTCTCCTCATTGTGTACACATCCTTCTGCTTCTTTGTCTTCCATCTCTTCACCACTTGCTCATCTCACTGGCACCAAAGCCTCTGGGTGTCTGGAGTCCTCTTAGGAATGGTCTCAGAAGTGCTATGCCCAGCTCATGCCATGTGGCATCAGGTGGGAGTTATCTTGGGTATGGTCTTGAAATCATTTTTAAAAGGATTGGGCTAATTCAGGTATGCAGAACTTGGAGTAAGTGAGCAGTGTGTGCATATCCAGTTATCCAGGGAGACAAGAGGGAGCCACCATGAGCCTCCATCTGGGAGTTTGGATACCCACTCATCACACACCATGGCTTGCCCCCTCTTCTCTATAGGCTTCATACTGTGCAACTAAGGCCTATGCCAGAGGGTTCAACCATACACAAGGCTTCCTCACACACCTGCTGTTATTCTACCCACAGTTAGGACTATTACTTAAGCAAGAAAGACATCTATCTGTTGGAAGCTAATTAGGAAACTTACAGAACAAAGAAATTGACCTTGGAGAATACTAGGACAAGACAGCTTAGAAGAGCCCAGGCAGAGACACTCTGCAACTATCAAGGTTTCTAGCAACCTGCAAATTGCTGCATCCAATGGTCAGCCCCCTGCGGACTGTGTGCTCCCCGCTGGGGATGGGTGTGTGCTGAGTGGCTTTAAGCAGCAGTCAGGCAAGGTGACAGACCCAGAAGTGTGACATGGCCGGTGCCCAGCAGTCTCAGAGCAGCAAGAAACCAATGTCGTGTTGTTACAAGTCCAGCTGCTTGCCACACAGCAGTGTGACTAGGTAGAGACCAGGCAAATTTAACCAGAAGGTGACTAGTTCAGAAGCCATCTAGACAAGAAAGAGGTCTCTTGGGGGTGGGCAAAGGTACAAAAAACCAAACACAACCAGGGTCTCATTCTGAAGTTAGGAAGTTAATGGGAGAGTTATACAGGGTTCTGGCAGGTGTTCCCAAATTGTTGGATGCCTTCTCACAACAGGTGGGCTTGCAGGACACGGGTATCTGTCACTGTCCTAACCATGATGCATGGAAGGAATGAGGACCTTCCAAATAGTGCATCTCATGTGATGCCAAGTCAATATACGAAGCAAGAGCTCCAGGACAGCCAAGGCTACACAGAAAAACCCTGTCATGGAAACAGTGTTCCTCACCCAAGCTACCTGGACTCTTAGAAGGTACCCAGAAGTGGAATCTCCCCAGGAAGATGTGTGGTATCAGCCAACCAAACTGGGGCCTTGTCTCTAGAGATTCCACAGTGCCAACAGGAAACTAAAGCCTGAACAGTGATAGGTCAACAACATAGGACCACACCTTGGCCAGGACTGCTTAGCTAGGAGAGTGAAGGTGGACTTTCAGTAGTTGCTTTGTCCCCTTCCATTGGCCATGTCTAATAAATTACCCCTTTGGGTTTTTTTTTTTTTTTTTTAATCAGTAATTTGACTCTTAATTGGCTTACTGAAAGTGGTGACCAAACATAGCTTGTTAGGACTCTCTTAATTCTGATAGCATAGTGAGATGTTTCAGTCCTGTAAACCAAAGGTCATTTCCTCTAGCTGTTCCTGTCATTGCTTAGGCACATATCACATGACCAGGCAGGCTTGAGAGGTAGTTAGGTCCTCTTGCTAATGGCCAAACTCTCAGTAAGGGATGGAAGAAATTCCTAATGCTTAGACTCACACTCTCCCAATCAGGGCTCAACATCTGAGGAAAACTTTGAAACCCAGTGGGACACTTCAGATGCCCCCTCAGCACTATTGAAACTTTGGATCCCACCTCTCATTCTGCTGGAAACACAGAACAGCAGCTCTATTCTCACCTGGAATCTGGATGACCTAACATTACAAGCTACCCAGGACAGAAGAGCTAGCAGCTGGCTAACATGCTTTTCCCTCCCAGAAGCATTTCCTGAGGTAGATGAGGCTGCACTGTGAACCCATCATGCAGCCTATCCATTTTTCTGAGTTAGGACTTAGAAAACCAAAACTTCTCTTTATCCCTTTCCAAAGGCTACACATGCTTCTCGACTGGGGTCTTTCTGTGAAGCCCCCTCCTTTCCCTATGTTCATGTTAATCATGCTTCTCCAGACTTTGGGTCTTTCTCTGAGGCCCCCTCCTTTCCCCATATCCATGTTAATCATGCTGGCTTCGCTTTCTTTTTCTTTTTCCTTGTCTGGCAGCTGCTGAGATTTTCAGCAGCATTCTTCTCTTAATCTAAATGTCCTCAAACTTCCTTTGGAGTTTGTTTCTAAACTTCTTTTAAAAGATGTCTTATTCACACACTTGGTTAAGTCCTTAAAGTCATTAACATACAAGCAGCATTATGCAGGCTGAGCAATATATATTTAGAAACTTGCCACACACACACACACACACAGGGCCGCACAAGAGGCCATAAATTCAAGAGTGAGGGGAGAGCACATGGGAGAGGTTGAATGAAAAGGACAGAGGACAATATAATTGTATTTTACTTTCAAAGACTTAAAAAGATTTCATTACTGTTATCTCCACCAACCCTAAGTTAGGACTTAGAAACCCCTCCCATATGTGTACCAGAAGAGGGTGTCAGATTCAGGGGAGTTATAGGCTACTGTGAGCCACCCAATGTAGGTGCTGGGAACTGAATCTGAATCCACTGAAGAGCTGCAAGTGCTCTTAACAACCCAGCTAACTAAGACTCCCAAAAGGAACTTCAATTTCTCCAGCACAGCCCCGATTCACCAAGAATGATGGTGACTCATTACCTTTGCTATCTCTATACTTTCTGCTGATTCACAAATCCTGGTCACTCAGGTTTCTGCTGAGTCATGATTTCTGTCAGCTCCTGTCTGCTGACTGAAGACTTCCATTATTATGTCCCTTCCCCTCATCACTCTGCTTCAGGCCCCAAATACTGCTTCTCTTGCCCTCATTCATCATCTAAAGAAAAGGATCTCAATTTTCCCAATCTCATACCCCTGGTCATTGGATTTTCCACGCAGCAGCCTCACTAGCCCCCATCCCTCTATCTGGGCCTGCTCTTGGGTCAGAGTACAAAATCGGGGAAGAGTAAAGAACCCCTGAAGGGCTGTGGTATCAGGGCTACAGACAGGACAGCTGAGTCTAGACTCCACATCTCTTTTCCCCAGAATAATTCAGACTACCCCAACTCACAGGATTAAAAACAAGTAAAACAGTGTTATGCCAAGTACTACTTTCACTTTACAGCTTATCCCAAGCCTAACCACAGTACTAGAACACAGCCTCTTTGAACCTATTTCACAGAAATGAGAACCCATTTAGAAGGGATAAATAACATACAACTGGCAAGCAACTGGCAGGATAAGATCTGAGTGCTGAGGCTTCTTTAGTAGGGCTCCCTCCCGATAAAACCAGAAGCCCAAAATCATTGTAAATGAGAAGCCATTTAATGTACTGCCATATTACACAACTTTGGGACATACAGCGTGTAGACTTAGCAGGCAAAGGTGCTTGCTGCCAATACTGACTGAATCCACGGTGAAGAGAACCATTTCTTGTCAGCTTGACCTCGCTCGATCTACCCAAAAGCTTACACATGCACACAATTAGTTTACTAAGTAAACAATGTTGGTCATGGCTCACCCTGGCCTACCTGGATGAGAACATTTGGTTAGCCTATTCAATCTAAAGCAACCCTTATTTTATACTGAAGTGATAGTCCCCTGCAGTGTAACACTTGCTGTACTATATCAGTGGTGAGAACTATGGTGGCGGTCCTGTGGACATGCCATACAATGCAAGCACCCCAGGATTGCTTTTAAAGAGGGGGGGAAAGTGGAATGGTGTTGGAGAATGGCTCAGGAGTTAAAAACAGCTGCTCTTCCAGAGGATGTAGGTTTGATTCCAAGCATCCACTTGGGGCTTAAAAATTGTCAATTAACTCTAGTTAAAAGGGAATTAACACTTCTGGTTAGGCACTGCACTCATGTAGAGTGTGCACGTGTAAAACAAATCAGGAAAAAAAATTAAGTGAGCTTGGTTTCTCTCTGGTGAGAACCCAAGACAAAAGAGGAAGGTGGGAGGGAGAATGGGGTAGATGGGGAAAAAAAAAAAATCACCCTATGGGTTGGACATCTAGGATCTAGTAAGTTGTCAGTCTCTGGGCCACTAGAGGCATAAACTGCATAACCCAAAGTAGCTCGAGCTCTCTCCTCTCTTGTTCAAATTAATCAAGAATTTCTAAGAAAACCAAAGATAGCTGGGCAGTGGTGGCACATGCCTTTAATCCCACCACTTGGGAGGCAGAAGCAGGTGGATTTGAGTTCGAGGCCAGCCTGCTCTACAAAGTGAGTTCCAGGACAGCCAGGGTTTCAGAGAAACCGTCTCGAAAAAAACAAAAAATAAAACACAAGAAGGTTAACCAAGAATGTTGCTGGGAGAGGTGCCAACCTTAAAGGAAGGTAAGAAAAATGCTGAGAGACAGGCAAGCTTCAAATTACCACTGACTCATTCTTATTCTTTGGCTAGGAACCTATAATTGTTTTTGGATGGAGGGATGAATGGACAAGTAGGTGGATAGACAATGGAGGTATGAGATGGAAACAGCTAGCAGACTTGCCCTCCAGCAGCCTACAGTCTGATAGGCTGACAGTATAGTCTGGGCTAACAGTCTAGGACTCTTCCAACAACTTCATGTCTACCAAGGGGACAGCAGAATTTGATAAACCTATTTTGTCCAGACCATGGAGGTCAGAGCACAGTAGGCTCTTGATACTGTTTATGTCCCTTCAGACTTTCCCACTGACCGAAAGCTCAAGCTAGAGGTATGGCCTGGGTGACTATGCCCCTTGAAGAGGAAGGAGTAAGAATCGCTTTCTCCTGTCAGCCATTTCCCCTGTCAACTCATGCTTTAATCCCAGTTGTTGGGAGGCAGAGGCAAGCATCTCTGTGAGTACAAGGCCATCCTGGTCTACTGAGCAAGTTCCATAAAAGCCAAACTACAGAGAAATCCCATCTCAAAAAAAAACATAAATAAAACAATGAATCCTAAGAGAAAAAGTCCACTCATCACATGACATAAATCTATAATCCTAGAATTTGGGAGTCTAAGGATTACAAGTTTGAGACCATCAAACTTCTTGAATTTTGTTAGCCCAGGAAAAACCCTAATATTGTCACAGAATAAAAAAAAACGTTGAGGCCGGGCGTGGTGGCGCATGTCTTTAATCCCAGCACTTGGGAGGCAGAGGCAGGCGGATTTCTGAGTTCGAGGCCAGCCTGGTCTACAGAGTGAGTTCCAGGACAGCCAGGACTACACAGAGAAACCCTGTCTCGAAAAACCAAAAAAAAAAAAAAAAAAAAAAAAAAAAAAAAAAAAAAAAAAAAAAAAAACGTTGAAGGACATGAAGGGGGCTTAGAATCAATGCATATATATAGCTGGCAAAGTTGAGGCCCCTCAATTGTAGTGTAAGACTGCTAATCTACAAATGAGAAATGAGCAAGTTTAACTTCCTATCCAAGGAGAGTAGGGATAGAAGCTGTGGGAGGGATGGACTCTTGATATCCACACCAAGGAAAATCTCACTTGTAAAGATAAGAGGATTATTTGACTATGAAATTTGCTTAACAACTGAATAGGAAGCTAATTTTAATCCCCAAAGAGAAAAAACAGCATCAAGTAATGGGAACTGCCATTTTCCCAGAGCCAAAATGCCAAAACCTGAATTGGATTCCTTACAACATACCAAACACTGACATTGGATTTTTCTAAACAGCCAATTGCCAGACTAGGGGGCTTGAGGTCCACTTTCCCAGGTTCCTCCTTCCCTTGGGATCACCTCCGGGGAATTCAACAGAGCCACTTGCTTCTTATGGAAGAGGATGGCAACAACGCTTGGGGCAGCTCACCCTGCCAGGCAAGGCAGGAGCGGCACCAAAATGAGGGCACAGGTTTCCACAAACTCTGTGCCTCACAGCAAACATTTGTCAGATATTTTTGTCACAGCAACTAGTAACCAGTAGACCCACAGAGACCTTGTATGGACAAATCATCACTAGATCTGAGGAAAGACTGAGGGTAGAGAACCCTCAAGTCGGCAGGCAGCAGAGCAGAGCTCATTAGCCTGGCAAGGACACAGCACCAGTTGTAGAATTTTCTCAACTAAAGCAGGTACAGGATTTCAAACTGATTTTTCCAAAAGACAAGCTCAAGGAGCTTCTGTTGTTCAGAGCCATGAGGGTGCACTGAGTGACCTCTTCCAAATGACTTGAATTTCATCTATTTTAACTGTTATGGTGGACTAAGCCCACAGTTCACAACCTCTGGAGCTACTGGAAGCTGTAGGGGTGGAACTTAGCAGGAAGACAAGTCTCTGGGGAATGGCCCTGTATACTGAGACCATTGCAGCTTGGTCCCACCACACAATCCCCACCTGAAAATGTCTGCCCACCAGATACTAACCATGGACACAGTGAAACCAGAGCCACACCAATGTTTCATTTGATGTGTTTTCCACAGTAGCAGAGCTAACAAGTCACCATGCTGGGATGGTGGCACTTACCTTTAAATCTGGGAGGCAAGGCACAGACTGAGCCCCCTGGAATTACCTGGGAACCCAACTCAATCAAGTTCCTAAGCTTTCTTTCACCAGCTTTATATGGTTTCTGAACTTAGAACAGGAAGATGACCTGCACCTCCAATTGACTTGGATTTTGTATTATCTTTCAGATTGAGGCTTGATACCCAAGAAATGACATTTTTTTCAGAGCAGAGGATAAGAGTCAACAATGTGAGAGATAACATAAATCTACCAGGTCTGGGTGATGAGAGGGGGCTGTAGGCAAAGATCCATGCAGAAGCCCCATGCTTCTCATTGGCAATAAAGCAGATTCACTTTACACTCACTATCATTAACCACCTTATGCAGATGTTACTGGCATACAACCCAAGTTTGGGGCGAAAGTGAAGACAATGGTCATTATTTCAGTATCTACATAAAATCTTACAGCTGAGCATCACCAGAAAAGTCACCAGTTAGCACAACAGCTACTCTGCTGTAAAGATACAAAAAGACTAACCCTGAGCACAGTCCATGAAGGCTTTTTATTTATGCTTTACATTTAAAAAAAGAACCCCAGGATTTTTCCTCCTGTATGTTTTCGTCTTGCCTCTTCATGGTCCATGATGCCAGCCGAGGTTGTCAGCACAATGAAACTATGGAGGAAAGAAACATGTTGGTGAGTAACTATTCCAACTATGCTTCACTCTGCTCACCACCACCCTTAACAATGCTCAGCCTGCCTTCCTGGGAAGACACAGAGACTGTTACTGCCTAGCCAGTGGGTGACTGACTAGAGGGCAATGCGAAGGAATGAATGCTGGAACCAAAGAGACTCCAGCTACATACTGCTCAGACTTCCAAGAACACTGAGAACTAAGCTTTAAAAAAAAAAATCAGGGGCTAGAGAAATGGCTCCTAGGCTAAGAGCAGAGAGGTTCTGGATTCAATTTCCAGCAACCACATGGAGGCTCACAACATCTATAATGAGATCCTGGTACTCTCTTCTGGCCTGCAGAACGTGGTATATATAATAAATATATAAAGCTTAAAAGAAAATGAGGCATGGTGGCACAGGCCTTTGGCACACAACACTTTGGAGGAAGAAACAGGCAATCTTTAAGTTCCCGATCAGCAAGAAGCTATCTCAATTAGCAAAATGTATTAACTGAGCCAGTGATATAAATGGCTTATCAGTAAAGGTGCTGATGCCATGCTTGAAGATCTGAAGTTCATCCCTAGACCCACATGGATGAAAGGACTAAAGAACTTAAGACAAGCTCGTTAGGAAAAGACAGCTACAAAAACAAAGAAACCTCAGTTCAAGCCCAGCTTTTCAAAGCACGAACTTCTAATTGTATCTAGGGAGCCAACTCACCCAAACTGCCGTGACGGGAGCAGGTTATTCTGCCATTTCTCTAGGTCTTTGAGCTGAACATCAAATCTAGGGCTTATAACTCCACACTGTAAATAAAAGGAACCAAAGATCAAATTCTTTACCAAAGAAGCCTTTCTTACCTGATGAACACAACTGATTCAAAACCAATCGTCCATATTTAACAGGCACCTACTCTGTATAAAAACTTTTTTATAAATGACATTCAACACACTAAACAAGGGTGTGGCAGCATATGCCTAGAAACCTGGTACTCAAGAGGCTGAGACAGGAGTTCTAGGACAGCCTGCGCTACAAAAGATGATCCTGTCACATCAAGTATATACATACACCACCCTCACAACATGTATGTACATCTATACTCAAGCAAGCCTGTACATCTAACACTCTTGCCTACAAGAGCCATGTCAAGCAAGTAGGCCCAAATGACTTACAGTCACAATTGTGCCTGGAGAACTAGCCCAGAATAAATCATCTCATATAGCAGAGACTAAGTGAAATTACTGCCAAAATTTCATTTCTACAGTTTAAGAAGGTTTACAGCTCAGTAGTAGCTTTAAGTTGTGTTGCCCATCAATAAACTTATAAACCAAAAGCTGCAATATAGTACATCTAAGTAACAAGTGCCCAGCCTGATCTGTCCCCAACTCCCACCCTGAGGGAGGGTGGCAGCAGGCAGACAGCAATGTTTTTACAACTTGTCCATCTCTGATACAGAGACACTATCCTCCAGAGAAAGAGCTCCACTTTAATCAGACTTCAGCCACAGAATCAAGTAGGACAGAGAGAGCATAAGACACAGAAAGGGCTCCCACTGTTTATACTCAATAGCCCCCATGCACCTCAGATTACTACGCCCTCCAAGAACCTAGGGTTCCCATACAGGACAACCATATAGAATTCGCAAAGGTCTTCGAAAACCTCCAGACTGTACATCCCTTCTGATCCTATCCTTCCACTGCTCCAATATCCTGTCTGCTGGCTGTCATGAACTACAACCGGACCTTTAACTCCAACTGTGAAACTCTCCAGAGAAGGAGCTAGCACATCCCTTGCAAAAGGCCAGGAACTGTATCTACAGACTCAGACACCTCATCCCCAGCAAGTGTAAACCCTCTTACTTAAGGGCAATAGGGAAGTTCAGAGAGGATGACCACACGCTGCTCTACCGGCACCAGCTTTCCTACCTCTTACAGGCTAACTGGCCTGTAAAAACAGAAAACCAAAACAGGACAGATATTCTCCCACTTTAAAAGCATACCTGGGATGTGTTCTCACTGGAACAATTAAAAACAAAACAAATGGCTCAAAACTAGCCTTGCCAACTTTTCACCATGTTCAAAGGCCTCAGAAGCAGTTGTCTTAATAGGGTTTTACTGCTGTGAACAGACACCAGGACCAAGCCAACTCTTATAAGGACATTTAATTGGGGCTGGCTTACAGGTTCAGTTCACTATTGTCAAGGCTAGACCATGGCAGCATCCAGGCAGGCATGGTGCAGGCAGAGCTGACAGTTCAACATCTTCACCTGAAGACAGCTAGTGGACGACTGACTTCCTGGCAGCTAGGGTGAGGGTCTTAAGCCCACACCCACAATGACATACCTACTCCAAGGCCACAACTCCAGTAGTGCCATTCCCTGGGCCAAGCACATACAAACCATCACATTCCACTACCTGGCTCCCATAGGCTTTTCTATGTGGGCCACATCTAGCCATAGCATAATGAATACATTTAGTCCAACTTCTAAAGTCACCATAGCCTATAGCAGTCTCAACAATGTTAAAAGTCTCTTCTGAGATTCATCCTATCACTTAACTGTAATCCCCAAATCAAGACAGGAAAACAGCTGGGCAAAAACTCCAAACTCTGCATCTCCATTTCTGATGTCAAAGCAGTTTTCAGATCTCCAACTCCTCTTTCATCTTTGTTGCCTGCAACAAACTTCTTTTCCTGAGCTGGTTCCACTCTGTTAGTAGCATTCCTCAGGAATGCCTATGGTTCTGGCATCTCAAAAATCTTGGGGTCTCCAAGGCAGCTTCAATGTTACAGCTTCTTGTTTCAATGTCTGGGACCCACACATGATCTTCTGGACTCCCCCAAAGGGTTGATGGCATCTCTTCTCCAGCTCTGCCCTCTATAGCACTCTAACCTTGCTTGTTTAAAATGCTCTTCATAAGACTTAACCAGAGAACAAAATTCCCGAGACTTCTGTTGTCAATGCAGTTAATCTCAGTCTCTTCACCTTAGCCTCTTGCAGACTCTTCAGACAAGGGCAAAAAAGGTGCTATGTTCTTCACCAAAATACCACAAAAACAGTCCCTAGGCCACATACTGAAGTTCTTCTCCACCAAAACCTCTTGGGCCAGGTCTGCACAGTTCAAATCACTCTCAGTAATAAAGTCTTCCATATTCCTACTAGGATAGCTCATTAAGCCCGACTTAAAGCATTCCATTGCTTCCAAATCCAAAGTCCCAAAATCCACATTATTTTCAAAAAGCACGGTCAGGCTTATTACAGTAATACCTCATTGCCTGGTACCAACTTCTAATACAGTAGGTATTACTTAAATTGAAAAAACAAGTTCTGGATATTGAGAACAACTTTTTGAAAAACTTGTGAGAACAGCAATAACCTCACCAACTTAACTACTGCCACCGACCAGGCGCTTTACCCCAGATCTGGAGAGCAGCGGCTCTCAACCTGCCTAATGCTGCAACCCGTTAACAAAGTTGGTAGTAACCCCAACAATAAAATTACTTCACTGCTACTTCCTAACTGTACTTTTGCTGTTATGAACTGTAATGTAAGATCAGTTTCTGATGGTCTTAGGCCACGACCCCTCTGAAAGGGTCATACAGGTAGGACCTCAAGCTCCTTACAGATCAGAAGGCTATCGGCCTCAGCCACACCATCACTAGCTTGACATGCTTTTAATCCATGGAGTCAAAAGGACAGATATCAAATAATGTATTTGGCTATGCTGACAACATTTAAAACTGACAGGCAGCCTAGATTTCAGACAGCCACAACCTATACCCATGAACCCTACTTCTTAGCCACTCAACATATATAACAGTTCTATTAAAAACCACACCAGCAATTTGACAGAAGTATAGATTTCAGTGTTAAAGGCCAACCTCCATACACCACCAGTGTTAAGATTGAGCCACAGTAACCCAAAGTTCAAGTTATTGAAATCAGTAGTCAACAATCAAGTTAGTTTCTAGTGTTACCAGAGTTTAGTTCTATCCCGCACAAAACTAACCAATAATTTGAGCAAGTAAACCTAAGATAACAAGTGAAATGTGGATATTAAAACAGAAGCAGGCCAGGCAGTGGTGGCGCACACCTTTAATCCCAGCACTTGGGAGGCAGAGGCAGGCGGATTTCTGAGTTCGAGGCCAGCCTGGTCTACAGAGTGAGTACCAGGACAGCCAGGGCTACAGAGAAACCCTGTCTCGAAAAACAAAACAAAACAAAACAAAACAAAACAAAACAAAAAAAAACCAGAAGCATAGCCTTAGCCAAGGAAGTGGAGTAAGGATGACAGCAATACTGTCATCCTAAGGTGCAGACAGCTGCAATTTGAGAATTAAGATGTTGTCTCTCTTACCTTGTTCAACCTTCCTGTGAGGTTCACAACAATCTTCCCAGCCCTGTGATCATCAATGATCTCGAATTCACCAATGTAGCCTATAAAACAAGTGACTAGCTTCAAACCAGACCCAAACCTTTATACTCCCAACACTGCTTTTTTTGCCTACTAGATTTTTCTCTCATCTGATTCTCTGCATTAGAATTCTGAAATATCTGTATCACATAAAAATTTGAGTTAGCATCAACATACCCATTCTTTTTTAGAATTACTGCTTTCCCTCCCTCCCAGGATGCAACACTGTCAAAACCCAAGACACCAACACTCACCGTGCTTCATCATCACAGTTAAGAACCGAACAATGACTTTAGAACACGGCCTGATGAGGACTTGGCGTTTGCCTCTCTTCTCAGCGTTGTTGATGCTCTTAAGAGCATCCGCCAGAACATTCATTCGCACCATGGTGACTGGGGGAAAAAAGTCAGAGTTCGCGTGCATCAACACTCAATCATGCCTCTCTGAAAAGTTGACTTCCTACCCCCATTAGCTTTTCCTAGGTCTAAGCAACATTCCCAATACCCAGGAAAGTCACTACAATTTATCGACTGTTCAGCACTCTTGTTCTTCAGAAACTATTCCTCCAAGATACTCCTATTCATACCACCCTCCACACATAGAGCTGGAGAGAAAATGACACACAAGCCGGACCTCATTACACAGAAAATGACCTTAGAAATGGTGGGACCTATCAGCTGGCCAAAATGAAAATGGATGTGGAGGGACTGTCATTAGGGAAAAAGTTCCTGGCAACACTTGCCAAAATTTTCAAAGTTAGCAGAGTGTCAAGAGGTTAACCCGACTTAACTCCTTTACAGGTAACCACTTAACACAGACACACACACACACACACAAACCCTTCCAGGAGAAGAGGCATTACATGACAGGGAACCCAAACAGCCTATTGAACGGCCACCACGTATAGGCTACTTCCACGGCTCCTCGGGACGCTGCCAAGGCATATTTTACGCGCCTAGAGTAAACGAAGACTTAGTTCACTAACTTGGTAGTGAGTGGCTGAGCCGAATTCCCCGTGCCAACCCTGGCTACGGCCGCGTGGGACACTCGGGACTCCAGAACGCCCGCAGGCACGAGAAGCTGCAAGGGCCCACGCCGGCCACCGTCCCCGCCGGACCGGGCCGAGCCCGGCCTGTTGCAGTGGGCCGGCTCCCTTAAGGTACTACCTATAGCCTCCGACCCCGGCAGACGGAGACTACGACCCCGGCAGGGATCTACGGGCCCCCGGGACACCGAAGCCGAACATGGGGTAAAGGGATGGCGCAGATATCAGATGGATGGACACGGAGCTTCACAAACACTCACTCACCGGCGAGGAAAGATGGCAGAAAGAGAGTGGGATGGGCAAGCGCACGGAATTATGGGAAGCAGAAGTGCTATCGCGAGACTTCATGGTCACACACCCAAAAAAAAAAAAACCTTCAAAACCGTGTAAGTGATTTCTTATAGGACAATCAATGCAAGGGCGGGGCCTTCTCTGGGAGGGGGGTTGAGACTAGAAACGGGATCTTAACTCTGCGTCTTGTGCTGCAGGTAGCTTAGAGTAGTCTGAAACTCATGGCAGTCCTCCTGCCTCAGCCTCTAGCGTCTTGGCATTAATACCATAGCGGGTTCTTGCGTTTAGTTTTGTTTGAGACAGTGAAACTCACTAGGTAGCTACGGCTGGGCTGGAACTATGAAACCCAGGCTGACTTCTAACCTCCCTCTGCCAACTAGTGCTGATAAAGGCGTGCATCACCACACTTGGCTTTTGTTGTTGTTTTGATAGGTTTCGTTTGAATTTGGCTTTTGGAGACCAGAGTCATTAAAATCTTGACTCAACCTCTTTTT
>NW_022196904.1:107077239-107081946 GCF_008632895.1 Mastomys coucha
GGCTGGCCTCGAACTCAGAAATCCTCCTGCCTCTGCCTCCCAAGTACTGGGATTAAAGGCGTGCGCCATCACCGCCCGGCTTGACTCAACCTCTGAACAGGGATTACTACCATGGCTCCTCTTATTATGTAGCCCAGTGTTCTGTCTGCCTCACTTCTGCCTGGGAACTGGGGTAACACCAGACATGAATCTATTGTCTCCTAGCCTGGACCATTATGCTTCAAACCTACAGAGGTTCCGTAAACTTTGTTCATTGCTCTTCACACTAATTCTGGAGAAGCACCTGCCACATAGTAAGCCCTCAATACATAGCTGAAGAAAAAAAATGAGTGGACAAATCAGTTTCCCCATCTCTATAACCGGAATGATACAACCACCAGTACTTGGCCCGAGGCCAAGTCCTCAGCTCAAAGATTTATTTTCCCCAGAGGAACAAAGGACAGGGAATAAAAGACAAAGAGAGTCAGGGAGAAGGAGAAGGGAACAAGGGAGAAGGAGGGAAGGATATATACGTCCTGAGGAACAAAGGACTACCTCTGCGTAGAGAGAGGAGACAGGTGTGGTCCTTAGGTAAGCAGTTTATTAGGGTAAAGGGAGAAACCTCACGTTAGGATAAGGTGTTTAACTCTGATTGGACAGGTTAATTAGGGCAGCCCCAAGGGGACTTTTGATTGCTGAACCTCAATCCTTTGAAATCTAGACCTCAGAAGGAAGTGACCAAATAAGAGATCTTGGTGGCTAGCAAAGAGGAAGGAATGGAGAAGAGCAAGGCCTGCCAGAGCCATCTTTGTCATGCTCAGGCTAGCCAGAGTCCCCTCCACCTCTCTCACCTCAGGGGATTCTTCATTCCCAGTCATAATGTACCGGACAGAAGGACCACTCACTTTTCTAAGGTTTATAAGGATTTTGAGCACAGGTCTGGGTATTTCCAACTGACCTCAAACTCACCATCCTGTCTCAGTCTCCCTATTTCCTTAACATAGACCCAATAGGAACACTTCAGGAATTCAGATCAAAGCAGTAGTGGGGAGGGGTGATAGTTAACTAGTCTGAGATACTAGTTAGCTTTAGTGGGGATTTGACTAGCTGATCCCAGTGTATTGTTATGTGGCCTTGGTGTACCACAGCATCTAGATGCCCTCAGGATGAGCTCCTAGAGGCTGGGGTGGGTTGGGGAAGTGCACTTGTGTAGAAATTGGAAAATTTGGGGTGGCTGGGCTGGAGGGAAGTGGAAAAAAAAAATCCCACTAGAAACTGACTCACATTTGTGATTTGTTAGAGGCAAATTAAAACTAGTGAAAGATGAGCTGCTGGCATTTAACTACACCTTACACCTAAAAACTAGGTTGGGTGAAGTGACACAGGACTGTGTAAGGTGAAGGCAGAAGGGCCAGGAGTCTAAGGCCTGCCCAGGTTTTACATGTGCCTGTCTAAAAGTACCAAAGCCCCCAGTCTTATAGGGCACAGGGAAACATTCAGGATCCATTTTCCTTCTTGGCCCAGCTTTTTTTGTTTGTTTGTTTTTTCGAGACAGGGTTTCTCTGTGTAGCCCTGGCTGTCCTGGAACTCACTCTGTAGACCAGGTTAGCCTACCTGCCTCTGCCTCCCAAGTGCTGGGATTAATGGTGTGCGCCACCACCGCCCAGCTCAGCCCAGCTCTTTCTTAATGTCTCCATGTGAACTTTAAAATGATAGAACCTCAGGAGGGCACTCAGATACCACTGACCTGAGCCATTACTGCAATTACCACTGGAGTGTCCTTTTGTGATTTTGAACTTTTGAAGTCTTCCCATGTAGTCTGGGCTTGTCTCAAGAGATTACAAGTCAGCAATTTCAAAGCCATAGGATTTGTGATGGCTTTTACTTGAACCTCCAGAAAGGGAACTATGTGCTTAAGGGTAGAGCCTGTTCCCAATGAGACCCCAAGTTGTGACACCCAACTTCAGGTCAAAATTTTAAAAGGCAGACAAATGTCACCTACTGATGATTATCAACCACCTTCTTTGGGAGAAGTGCATGCTCTTTTGAGCTTCTACTGTCCCCTGCTGGTCCCTCCCTCATATTGTAGGGTCCCCTCTTCTCCCTTTCCATCTGACATAGTGTGCTTTAGAGAGCTGCAATGACAACAGGGAGGTCACTAGTCAGATTAATAAACTCAAACAATTAACAAAGAAAGTGAGACAAAAAGGTTCCAACTGGTTTTTAATTTTTCCCCTTTTACCACAAAACAAAGTAGAAGAAATGATTAAAACTGCCAAAGTAGTTAACTGGTAGAACATGTATTAGTCACACACACAAATTCCAGGTAGGAAGGCAGGCTTATTTACAAGAAAACATGTAAAATCAAAGTGGGTGTCATGAAACATTAAAAAATACACATGCTACAAGAGGCACCACCGCTTACAGTGCTTGGG
This sequence comes from Mastomys coucha, assembly GCF_008632895.1. NCBI lineage: Eukaryota > Metazoa > Chordata > Mammalia > Rodentia > Muridae > Mastomys > Mastomys coucha. The sequence continues at coordinate 107,079,654 of NW_022196904.1, forward strand.
AGGTGAGAGAACAGAGACAGATACAGACAGGGTCAGGCTTCACAGCATCAGTGCAATGGATCCACAAACCATATTACACAGCTAGTTCATGGGTTAAGGAGTTGTTCCCAAATGTGTCCTATTTTGGCCCTCAGAGGTTCAGTTCTGCAGATTTCAACTGCTCTAAAAGCCTACCTACTGAGAGGGCACATGATCACAGTAAGCTTAAGGAGTTGCAAAAGCTATGCAGACCAGAGTCACCAATCAGCAGTCTGCTCTCAGCTGTAGCCCTGCATTTTTCTGAGAAATGTCAAAGGGAAAGTCAAACACCAGTAAACACCGTCTCTCAAGTGCAAAGCTGGAGTGACTGAAATATAGCCAATACTATGAAAACAAATGAGATTTTCTAGGCTTACTTTTAAATCCTTTTTTTTCCTGGTCTTAAATATTAATAGATAATCTAGTTTTCTACTCAGCGGACAAAAGGATACTTTTATCCCTGGCTGGCCTTACAGTAAAGTCACAAACATTTTAAGTCAGCTGAAAATCTGGAACAAAGAAACTGCTAAAATCCTCAAATACAATCTTCTGAAAGCTTGTTGCCCAAAAGCCATTATGGGATAGAACTAACCTGAAGCAGTGCAAAGGGAATGAGAGGTCAGTCAAAGCCTGTCAGATTCCCCACAGGAACAAAGGGGCAACGCTCCCTCAAACTGCTGTTTCCTATGAGGAGCTTACACACACTAGGGTGTGGAATTAATTTTTTCTTATTCCATGGGTATTCTCCCACCGTGGAAAATCAGGAATGAATCTAAAGTGGTCTCTTCATCAGAAGTGGTAAACCCGATCTCTGTACTCACAAAGACAGTTTGTTAAGCAGACTGTGGAAGCAGACAGTAGAACCAGCTTCCTGTAGCCACAACCACTACCTTGAATATAGCTAAAGCAAACATCGACAATTACGCAAAGTCACAGTTCACTGTACAAAACAGTAAAGTTCACCACTTTAGTATTTTAAAGGAAGTTGTCAAAAATAAAAATTGAATGAAACAAGTCATAGTGACAGGAATGTACCCAGCTACACCTGGCATTCGGCATAGCACAAAGCCTGGCCTGTGAGAATCTCTACTAACAAGGGCAGAGTGAGGGAAGCAATGGAGCCACTGTAACATTTCAGTGTCCAGACAGCACTGGACAACTGCTCCCAGGGCCAGGGCACACTCCGCAGCAGCCACACTACTCATTTTTCTTTTCTTTTTGCTTGAGAAGCTTGTTGATCTCCCTCTTGGCCATTCCAATGTACTTCAGAATGATGCCATGTTGGTTCAGTCCAGGAAGCAACAGCACAAAAGTCACTAGAAATAAAAAAATAATAAAAATGAAGTTGAGGAGACAGTATTTAACTCTCTAAAGATGACTACAGTTGGAAGCAGGTGGACTGTGGAGAGAGTGACACAAAAGTTATCCATCAGGATTCAGGCCAAAGACACTGCAGCATCCACGCTCACGCTCATGCCAGCAGCCAGCAGCCAGCAGCCAGCAGCCAGCAGCCAGCAGCCAGCAGCCAGCAGCCAGCAGCCAGCAGCCAGCAGCCAGCAGCCAGCGAGCACTCAGGTCCACACTGCTGTGCTTTCTATCTCACTCCTCCTCTCTGCTCACTTCCTACCAGGCTTTAATGAATTCCTGGAAAACAAGGGCCAGTCTTTTTTTTATCTTTAAGATTTGTATTTTATGTGTATACACAAGTGCTTTGCCTACATGTATATATATGTACTATATGTGTGCCCAGTGCCCACAAATGCCAAAAGAGGCTATCAGATTCCCTGAGACTACAGTCATAGGCTGCTGTGAGCTGGGAATCGAACCAAGCAAGTGTTTTTAAGCATGGAGTTCTACCTTAAGTCCTGACTTGAATCTGTAGCCAGGCTGGTTTTGAACCTGACAGATAGGGATGATCTTGAACTTCTACTCCTTCAGCATCTAGGTGCTGGAATGACAGCTTTATCAAGTACTGGGTATCAAACGCAGGCCTTGGTGACACAGGGCAAGCACCCTACGAAATAAGCTATGACCCCAGCACAGGCTGAAACCCTTCATTTTCACATTGCGACACTCCCACAGGCCCGGTGAATACTCAATAATCTATTTACTGACCACACACTACCGTCAGCTTTCCCTGCTAAGATGCATGTGATGTTTCTTCAATGACTTACCAATCAGGTAGGTGAGAAGCAGGTTGTGGACTTGCTGTCCCACCCAAGCAATGGCAGCAAGAGAAATGATCATGGTCATGAAGTACTGGCAAAAAAAAAAA
>NW_022196904.1:107081964-107084463 GCF_008632895.1 Mastomys coucha
AAAAAAAAAAAAAAAAAGAACAACAACTTGTCAGACTAACCAGGGCAACTCTGAAGCATGATCACTCTACACTGTACACAGGGAACCAAAGCATGAAGGCTTGCCTCAACACTACAGAAGTCCAAAGATCATGCTATATGCCACACATACAGCTTCATGTAGAGGGTTAAACCACTTCCTTTGAAAGGATGGGAAAATAATACCATGTCTTATTAATTTTCTTTTATAGAATGTAAATAAATTACTCTTAGAATTACTGTCTATATAAATTAATACTTACAGCATAAACTATGCTACCTTCCCAGTTAGCAACTTCCCACCAAAACCAAAGCTAAGATACTGAAACATTTGTAAGTCAGCATTCCACAAGGGTAGTAAGTATTAACTTTATTCCTAACAATGCTGTCACTAGGCTGAAATCAGTCAACTCATGATTTTGTTTCACATTCAGTAAGTTAAAAAAAAAAAATACCATTTTAGGCTTTTCTTCCTTTAGTGAAAAGAGGCGTTTCCACCAGCCCACAGCTCTGCGTCGAGTCTTTACTAGATTACTGCAGATCTCATGAAATCTTTGCTGTTGTTCAGTGGTCCTAGAAAAGGGATTTCTCTTTTGTTATAAGTAAATGGCTATAGTACAATTTATTTACTTAGTTAATTTTCCTAAGGCAGAATCCTACTCTTTGGCTGCCTCTGAACTCCTCATCCCTGTCTCAATCCTAGGGTTACAGGAATGAGTCACAGTACCCTGGCTAACGACAGTTAAGACACACAGGAAGGTGCCTCCACATTTAAAAATTGTGTTACTTTATGTGTATAAGTGCTTTGCCTACATCTATATATACACCACACATATGCAGTACCTGGTACATGCAGAGGCCAGAAAAGAGCATTAAAGTCCCTGGACCTGGAATTGTAGACAGTTGTTGAGGACTGGGAATTAAATTCAGGTCCCCTAAAGAAAAGCAAGTGTTCTTAACCTCTGAGACCTTTCTAGCCCCCAAAGTGACTACATTTTAAGACATCTTTCTCAGAACAAGATTATGTTTTACATAAAGTATGCCCGTGTACATTTTAATTATTTTATGTGTGAGTGTACATATATATATATATATATGTGTAAGTTTCTGACATGGTATACGTGTGGAGGTCAGAGGACAACCTGTGGGAGTTGGTTCTTCTCTCCTTCCACCGTGTGGACTCCAGGTTTCAAACTCAGGTAAACAGGCTTGGTGGCTTGCACCTTTACTGTCTGATCCACGTCACCAGCCCCTGTGTACACACTTCTAATAGTAAGAATCTTGCTTTGTGCCCAGCAGGACTCCAAGCAGCCCTATCTAAGTATCTGTAAGAGAATAACTTCTACACCAGGTCAGCAAGATGGCTCAGAAACTAAAGATGTTTACTGTCAAGCCTGGGGACCCTAGGTGCAATTTCTAGAACCCCATGGATGGAGAGAAACAAATTGTAAAAAACTGCCCTCTGCAGGGCAGGTGTACATGGGTGAAGGAACATATTCTCTCTCTCTCTCTCTCTCTCTCTCTCTCTCTCAAAAGAAAGAGCCCAGTCCAAATTCATTGTAAACTCAGTTCATTCCCAGGAAGAGAAAATACAAACAGCCACTAAACAAAGCAGCAGTTTAAAAAAAAAAAAAGAAATGACAGACCTCTCTAAAAAAAGCCCCCTTTTTTTCTTTTCTAATCTGTCTCTCCTCTATCTCTATTTTTGTGGCCCAGGTCCAGTACTAAAAAGGACCCATGCTGAGGGCCATGCTGCCCCCTCCCCCCTAGTGTTAGCCTGAGAAAGCACAGCAATCGTGGGAGGATTTCTCAGATCACGCATGCTGTCCATGTTCAAGGCTAGGCGGTAGCTAGTGTCCCTTCTTTCCCACAGCATCATCACAGATAATCAAAACAGAACCTTACTCCGCTGATGTGACTGACACTGTTTATTCTCTGAAGATTTCCCTCTAGGATTAGGCTGCTGTCTGGCCAATGTCAAGGTCATAAACTTCCCTACACATACTTGCATTAACTCCTCATGGCAAGTGAAAAGCAGCCTGAATAACAAACCTAACCCTGATCCATTATTCTTTAAAGAGACATGCTTACTTAAACCAGAGTTTAATCTAACTCTCCCGAATTATGTGAATTTGTTCTTTTTTTGGTTTTTGGGGTTTTTTTGTTCTTGTTTTTGTTTTTTTGTTTTTTTTTTGTTTTTCAAGACAAGGTTTCTCTGTGTAGCCCTGGCTGTCCTGGAACTCACTCTGTAGACCAGGCTGGCCTCAAACTCAGAAATCTACCTGCCTCTGCCTCCCAAGTGCTGGGACACATTTAAACAGACTGAGTTCAGGGCCCACTGAGAGGGTTAGCAGGCAAAGGCACAAGCTACAAAACCTTTGGACTTGAGTTCAATCCCCAAGATCCACATATGGTAGAGAACAAACTCTGGAAAGTTGCTTTCTGATCTCTACTTGCATGTTATAGTGCATGTACTCCCACC
>NW_022196904.1:107084473-107092043 GCF_008632895.1 Mastomys coucha
GCTGGGATTAAAGGCGTGTGCCACCACCACCCGGTATTGTTTTGTTTTGTTTAAGAAGAGTTCTGGAATTCTTACTTAAAACATCACCTTTAAAAAATATAGAAACACGCTGGGCGGTGGTAGCGTACGCCTTTAATCCCAGCGCTTGGGAGGCAGAGGCAGGCGGATTTCTGAGTTTGAGGCCAGCCTGGTCTACAGAGTGAGTTCCAGGACAGCCAGGGCTACTTAGAGAAACCCTGTCTCAAAAAAAAAAACAAAATATATATATATATATATATATATATAACCTGAATAAACAACAAGAAAGTAAGTTTTTGATCAAAGTGAACTACAGATATAAGTACTGAAAACTCCTGATACACATTTGAAGTCAGGTATGAAACTCCAGCAGACATCTGATGGCTAGCAACAGTCTTCATTTAACCATAGCACACTAATCATGCAGAGCCACCTACCATTTATTAGAGCCGAAAATCCTTGGTGCTAGAATGGGAACAAGGTAGTCAGCCAGGCACAAAAACATAACAAAGCAGGAAACACCGGACAGCACAGATGGATCAAGATAATAGATAATCCTATTAAAAACAAAGAAAATTAGCCAAGGTTAGAGGACACAGCGGTCATTATTCCTAGTCCCTCGCCCTTACTTCTCAGAGATGGTGCTGGTTTCTTTCTAGTTTCCTCACAAGTGGTTTTCTAGAGGTACCATGGCATGATGCTGTCACAGTTATGGTGGTTAATGTAAACAGCAGTAGTTAAAACCTCTGCAGTCCTCAATATTTATTAGAAAATATAATAAAGCAAGAGTGTTGAAACACCAGAGTTTGAGTATCTGGGATTTACTCAACTGTATTAAGTTACAACTTTACATAAGGACTACAAATCTAGAAAGTGGGCAAGCTGCTTGTAATAAAGGCATTCCTTTTGGATTATGTATTACAAAAGCTTCTCTAAGCACAGGCTATGAACCCTCTGAGCATTTAGCAATAGAATCTCACTTACAGGAACAGCAGGGAAACCACACCCACGATGGCAGGTGGAAACCAGGCTCTTTCCCATCGAAGGACTTTGTCAGCCATCAGCATCACCTCTCCCCAACCTTGCAGCTGCTCTTCAAGACTTACAGTCTCCACAGCCTACACGTGATCGACAGTTAAGACTGTTACTTTGCCAATCGACAGTTAAGACTGTTACTTTGCCAATCTCAACACTTTGGTGGCTCAGAGAGTAAAATCTTTTTCAGGCATCAAATACACATAAAATGCCTTTTTCAAAACTGTTATCTTAAAACAAGGTGAGTCATGAAAACCTGCAATTTTGGCACCACACATGAAAATCCATGGGTAGGAGAAAGCCTAGGCTTTAATGGTCATTTTAGCACTGGGCCATATGTCCATGATGTATCATAATATTCCCAATGTATTTCAATATTCATGAAAGTGAGCTTAATGTGGTTAACTAATATCTCCAAATGCACCCACAAAGCCAAGATGCAGTGCTTAGAATATTACTAAATTGAATATTCTATGTTTTTTCATTTCAGGTGGTTGGCATTGATCTGTTGATTGGCCATTTTATTGATTTAAATCTGACTAAATCCATCCCTTAACACTAAGTACATAAATCTCTAAAATAGCTCTGTATAATGGAATTACTCTGATGGCAGTCACTGTGGAATTAAAGAAAACTACTCCCACCAAATTATGAGCTCAGCAGTTAAAAACTCTCCATAATGGCTCCTCATCATTAATGATGGAACTTCAATTAAATTTCAACCTTTTTCTGCATATGGGACAACTAGTCAAAAACACACCTTTACCATGAGCTACTGTGGCCTATCAGGGACTTTGGTAAAGGAAAGAAAATAGAACCCAGCTTTTGCTCAGTCTGTGCAGAACCTTGGATTCCATATCCAGGAACTACATACACACAAAGCCCAAACACCAACTTCTGACATAGGAATAATCAAATATAGAACGGTCCGGACTAATTTTAATAAAGATGAAATATGTGACTAAGTACTTCTGACATCATCCCATACTTAGAAACTCTAAACATTTTACATGTTATACTTCAATTAATACTAAAAAACTGGAAAAGGTATTCTTACAATTGCTATTTTAAGATAAGGAGACTTGAGACACAAAGAGGTTAATATATTCAAATCCAGAAAACCAAGACTAATGGCCTTGCTCACCTTAAAAGGAATACTGTTTTGATGGAAATAGTTAAGTGAGTGATCAAGCCCTCTCCCATGATAGTTTCCTTGTACAGCAATTAATCCTCTTACTTGGTTATTTGCTGGTGTGTATTGTGTAGGGCGAGTTTAAGGGTACAAAGCAAGAATCTCTATTGGAGTGTTGCTTGTGTAGTGTGTGTCTAGGGGGAGGGGAATTTAAGAATACAGGGCATGCACTTCTAAACACGAATACAAATTGAAAATCTTGCACAAATCACAACTGTCCAGAAGAATCTTGTTGGCACTTAGAAGTGAAAAAGCAGACGTTAAAAGCTGATTGCTCTTTTCATTTCTGATATGGCCTGCCTTTTCTGGGCAATGACAATACAGAAAAAATAAAAAGATCTTTCGTTTTTGCCTAGGTGATGCGCAAATGTAATCGGAGAACTTGAGAGGTGGAGACAGGAGGATGACAAATACAAGGCTAACCTCGATAAGTCAGGCTATATGAAAACCTAGCCTTAAAAAACAAAAACATGTGCCGGGCAGTGGTGGCGCACGCCTTTAATCCCAGCACTTGGGAGGCAGAGGCAGGTGGATTTCTGAGTTCAAGGCCAGCCTGGTCTACAGAGTGAGTTCCAGGACAGCCAGGGCTATACAGAGAAACCCTGTCTCGAAAAAAACAAAAAACAAAAACAAAAAAAAAAAAACAAAAAAAACAAAAACATGTAATGAAGCAAACGGGCCCTTCTCTAATACCATCTCGTGCAGCTCCTTCAAATCCGTGCTAACCATTTTAAAGTTGCATCCAATCCTTTGAGTCTCTCGCCAGTTCCCAGACAAGTGCCAGGACCTCCCACTGTCCTTTCCACAGAACCCTTTTTCAGCTTCCTGAGGTAAACTCCAACCAGCCAGCTCCAACAAATTCTGTGTCAGCGATCCCTGTAACAGTCCTTTGACCCTCCATTCTTGCGCCAAGTTTTGGGGGAAAGAATCATGATTAAAAATAATCTACAGAACATGAGATTAAGATTAGAGGGCAAAACAGGTAGGTCTCCGGCTTGAGCCAGAGCGTAGACAAGGCCCCTGGCGGCGGAGTGCCCCAACCTGTTACCCAGGTTCCTTCTTGCCACAGACCCCTTCTCACACTTCCTCACGCAAGGTACAAGCCTTAAAGCACGATCCCCGCGAACGTTGGAGATCCGCAGCAGGGACCTCCACGGTGGAGATGGGCAGGAAGTCCCAGTATCAGGCCTGGCTGCCTCTGTAGTCCACCGAGGCCAGGAGGTCCATCCGGAAGCTCCGGGGACAGATTGACCACCGCGACTCACCAGCAGGTTCCTGCTGCGGTTATCCCCTTCCGCCATCGTTCCAGACGCACGGTTACCAACGAGCGCACACACACTACCCCCCAACACCAGCACAGCAACCCGAGCGCCGGAGAAAGCCCCGCAGGCTGCTTATATAGGCTAGCTGCCTTTCCCGACAGCCCTCGCGAAACTCGCTCCTCATTGGGTAGACCGCACTCCGGCTTCTGGGAAGCCAAGCCAACCGGCAGCTAGCGCATGACTTGAAATCCAGGTCAAAGGAGAGCGAAGCTGCGCGGAGCCGAAAGACCCTAACCAATCAGAGTGCAGGGGTGTGGCCCCGCAGGAGGCGGAGCGGAAGGAAGCGGTTCAACCGCCGTCGCTAGTCTCTCACCCAGATCTTCCTAAATGCTGGGGCCTCTCTAGTCCCTTGCTGTCTTCCGCTGGATCTCAAAGCCGCTGAGGCGCCTGTCGCCTCAGCTGAATGGAGGATGCGCAGTGGCATCCTATGCGAAGGCTAGAAGGGCAAAGGACGCTTTAGGTTCCTGTGGCACCTGCTGACTGTGAGCGCTATCTGTGCTGCTGCCTTCTCGCAGGCAGGGTAACAGGACTTTTGAGAACTTGGAAGATGCAAGAACTCTTAAATGGCTTCATTTGCAGTCTTTGAGGGAATCATTTGCGGGGTGCTTCACTTATGAGTACTTCAGGTAGCTAGGGGAACGCTTCATTTGGAGGGATGGATGGGTAGAGGAGCAATTCAGATGATGGAGCTTTTCAGACTGATAGATTAATGGATGTATGGGGAAGCCATGCTTAAATACGGACTTCAACTATTTTAGATTTAAATTTTTAAAAATACATTTCGTTCCTTAAGTAATTACCAGGTTCTTTAAAGTCCTTGGAGGTTTAAAAGACACATGAGAGATAACATTGTGCCCCTAAATAAGCCTGGTCCCTGCCTGGTCCCTTCCTGGCCTATGGTGGTTCATGCAATTTGTCATAGTTCTTGTGGAAAGTACTAGAAGGTACAGACAACAGTTTTGACCAGGAAGGACGCTCATTGTGTATATGTATGTGTTGGGGGAGGAGAGAATATTATGACCTCGGTTGATACTCGGTTGACCTCCTTCACCTCAGTATTGAGAACAAAAGGACCCAAACAGCTGCTACCAAGCTAAGCACTGAGGTGCCCATCTTGCCCAGGAGCAGTCACTTTGCTAAGAGAGGGCAGAGTAATAAGCTTTTAAAATCTCTCACTTCTATCTTGGCAACTTGGCTACTGCTTCAGAAAGCTTAGTTTAGTCGGTGTTCCCAGAGTAAAATTTAAATTTAGGCCAGTCCCTGGTCCAAATCCAGCTCTCACTAACCTTGAGGGTTAGTAAGGCTATTTGAAGAGGAAGCCAAACCATACAAATGAGGGTTTTATCCAGAGTGCAGTGATCAACAAGCTTTGAAGTCCTTGGTTGCTCTTATCTGCCCTATAACCATGCACTATTCCTTCTCTCAAAGACCAGTTTAAAATAAAAAGGATGGATAATTCACCAGAGGCACATTTTTTTTTTTGGTTGTTTTTTTAAGCTGTCTTATTTTTGCGTGGATTAAGACGCCAAGTACTTCTGATGCCTGAGACTCTTGGAGAATAAAATTCACCTATTACCAAAGCAGAAGCCATTTCTGACCACTACCATCACCTACAGGGACAAAAAAGTCTGAGCTCAAGGGTTACAAACCCCTCTTTGAGATTACACCTCCTCTTTTTCTACCACTAAAAGGAGTAACCTGTTGAAATGTGTCGGACTTTGGCACAGCAAATCAGTTCTTCCCAGATACTCCCTCTTTCTTCAGAGCTTTCACTCACAAGGCTCTGCAGTTTTGTTTTGTTTTAAATATCGCTAAAATTTAGCTTCATACATTCTTTTGTTATTCGAGACAGGGTTTCTCTGTGTAGTCTTGGCTGTCCTGGAACTTGCTTTATAGACTAGGTTGGCCTAGAAATCAGAGATCCACATATCCTTGCCTCCCCTGGGATTAAAGGTGTAGATTCTTAGCTATGAACTTTCCGACTGAAATATATTAACTCGGCTGTTCAAAAGGGAGTAAAACACTTTTTGAGAACATTTTAATTTGGAGAGATAATAGGGAAAAAAAGCCACAAAACTGTATTCCAAAACAAGCTTTATGAGATCTACTTCAATAAATTCAGCTTAGATACTGTTATCTTTTAAAGACTTGAACCTTTATTTTTTGAAAAACAAGTATTTCATACAATCTTTACCATGTTAGTGTAAAGTAAGCAGGTGTTTTTGTTTTTCAAAAGATGCATTATGGACATTTTCAGGAAGCTGGTGTTATTTATTCAACTTTTAATCTTAAATACAAGCACAAAATTATATCCATCAGGAGGCATTACAACTTAAAAAAAGCCACTATTTGTACAATGTTACTAAGACAAGGAAGATTCAGGTCAACTCAACTTACTCTTAAATAAGGGTTTAAAAAAAAAAAAACACAAAATGTGATGTCATTGCCACCTGACATTCCAGGTGGAAACTTAAAGGGACTTGTAAATTGGAAAAATAACACAGAAATCTGAAATAGGAGCTGAACCACACTGTCAGAAAAAGGGAAAACCACCACAGCTAATCAGCCTGTTTTGGAAAAATAAAAATTGTTTCAGAACTATATCCAATTCTTTACCATCTTCAAATATCCAGCTGATTTGAGTTTTTAACATTAGCACTAGAACTTCCCAGTGAGCCCCAATTCACAAGTTTTCTCTACATGGTTGCCTTTTCAAACCCAAGCTGTTTGCTTTTTATAATAGACAGTGATGTTATCTAAGTCCAAAAGCAGGCAAAGTACCGTGGCTGCCTCCTCCTGAATCTTTCTTTGCAAAGCATTATGATGCTCACGAGTACTTGTTAGGAGGAATCTATACTATCCAGGTAACTGAAGATGGCGTCTTCAGTGACTAGTGCATTAATCTTTGCCTCCTTGATTTGGGGAGAGGGTTCTAAATTACTAGCATTTTATAAATTCAACAATATAAAACAATGTTGGTCTTTGTCTGCATCTGAACACAGGAAACAAAGATGCTTGAGAGCACTAGTTCTAAGGGCTAGGATGTACGTAGCTCAGGGTTACAGAGCTTGCCTAGCATGTGCAAGGTTCCATCCCTGCACTGCAGGAAATCCAGCTAATATTAGCAGCACAGCACTGACATCTGCTGTGTATGAATAGGAGTAGCAGGCTAGTTGTAGGTGTATTCATTACTAAGAAAAGATTGGGAGAAAAGAAGAACCAGCTCCTTTGATTTTAGTACTGCACAAGTATGCCCCCGAGTAACTACAAAAAGGTGGAGGGAAATAGGCCAGGAAGACTCTGATTTAAAGTACTGCCTGTAATACCCCAGATTAAAAAGGACCTAAGACTGCACATCAACTCTAATATTTGGCTGCATTGCCCTGCTTGGCATTTATTAAATGGCTCTTTCCTTAAATTTCATACATCAGAACAACCACAATTAAAACAAAAAACAATGCAACACCAAACACTGGATGATATTAAGAAATCTACTAATGAAGCTTAGATATAACAGAGGCAAGTGTTAAGGGCAAAGTGAAGGGAGTCTTTCCTTTGTATTACAAATTCTTACCCTGAACCTAGGATTTGAGCTCTGAATCAGTGATCTAAGAAAGTAGATCAAGACCTATCAGTTTCACATAAAAACCTCACACCTCAAAAGAACTCAGCACCAGTGTCAAATCATCTAGCAAGCTGCGTGATCAGCTCATGACCATAAGCAGAAACAAGACACTTTGGTAAAGAAACAGCTTCGTAGGTACTGGGCTTCAGACTGGTAGAGAGATCAACTGACTCTAGCTAATTAAAAGACAATTAATCGTAATACAATTCTCAAGGGTACTCTGAAACAGAAGAGGTTGTTCTGTACCCTCTGAATCTTAAGAGTGGAGAGAAGGAAGACAGAATTAGGGAGGAGAGGAGTAGGGAGTAAAGAGAGGAGGAAGTTGGGGGAAAAGAGAAAATATCCCTGGTTTTCCACAGGTATTTTGTCATCCAAAAA
>NW_022196904.1:107092450-107147411 GCF_008632895.1 Mastomys coucha
AGACTCTTGGAGAATAAAATTCACCTATTACCAAAGCAGAAGCCATTTCTGACCACTACCATCACCTATAGGGACAAAAGTCTGAGTTGGTTTTCTTCTTACAACAAAAGCTCTTCCTGACATGAAAAATGTCTGACACATCTTGAGAGAGCAAAAGTGCAGTTGCCCTCAATGCCTCTAAGGAAGGAAATAGCATGCAAAATACAGTATGGCATCAATATTCTAGCTAGGCTGTTTTGTGACAATAAGGCTCAAAATCAAAAATCACTCAAATGCGATGTGCTAGATTAACTTGTCAGCAGACTTGTGGAGACTCAGCACCTCCCAATACTCATAATTAAGAAAGTGCTGACAGTGGCATCCATCCTGTGAGGATTAGAATTGCAGTCAGAGAAGAGCCTAGACACACCTGGACCTTTCAGGCTTGTAGAGGCTGGCAAATTAAGAGGCCACCACATTAGTTGCTAAAATGCAGGGGAAAGACTCAAAATACCATGTGCTATTCTGTGTTGATACGTGATTTTTAGCTCTATTCTAGTCTGCACTTCTATCAAGGATCTGCAGTGAGTACTGAAAACGCTAAGATGAAGGATGTCTTTTATCATGACTCACTACAATCTAGTCACTAAACAGCAAGCTATAAAATGTTGCAAAAGGTAAACAGAACTCATCACAGGCCACCAGCTGAACTTAAAGGTGCTGCTGGTAGGCATTACTGAGCATACCTCAAATGCCAGGTAAACTAAAGCATTTTTAATTTACACTTTGAAACATAAAAGAAAATTACACTTTTGTAAATTAAAAGTATCAAATGAGAAAACTGAATTAAAAAACATTTCACTCTACCTCCACCAGAATGTCACTTTATTGTGAACCTGTCATCAACAATGCAAACTCCAATAGGTTCTCTATCCTGGTTGTTTAAAAGGTAAAAGATTACATCAGATCAGCTACTTTCTATGAAAGAAACTACAGCAATCACAGAAGAGGGAAAATTTGAATGACCTCCAAAAAATGCACATTGTAAGCAGAGGGGAGCGCACATGAAATCAGTGTCTGTTAGACTCATTACGTTTGGATGCACAGTGACAATTCAGGAAACTGTACATGATAGAGTCACAGATATGACTGAAATAACCAGAGTTACATCTTGTATGGGATGATCACAGACCTTTAAACAATCCTTGAATTTTCCGTGTTTTCACTGGATTTGGAGAAGCTCCTGTTTCTGTCTCCAAATATGGTAACAATGGGGAGACAAAAGTTTATGAAGTATAAGGATTGAAATAAAAGTGAGTCTGACAGCTGGCTAATCTACCAGGGTGGGTCAATGGGGAGCCGGGGAACAGGTAAGCGATGGGAAGGAGTGGGATCCATAGGTGCGTTTCTCTTCATTTCAGAAGTCAGTTCTTCGGATGTAGTGTGTGTCTATTACACTGCTCTCCATTTTTTCAGTCCATTTCTGAAATTCAAGCCTTTTGGTACTTAACTGGTCAACCCAACCAGTACTGTTGCCAAGCAACAAATGTTTCTCAAGAATCTGAATGCAACAACTCTTCCGTGGCTGTGAGTTCTTCTCGACCCCAATTTTCTCTTGTTTCTGAGCGGGGTTTGTTTTCCTGGATTGTACACACAGGGTCAGGTGGAATGGAGTTCCAAGTCACTCTGTGCTCCGCAGCAGCCCGATTTCTTTCTCAGCTAACCTCCTGACACGTTTGCAGCTGTTCTGTGGCAGAAAGACAATCTCCGTGTGCAGGCAGTGAGCTTGCTTTCTTCACCTTTGACCCTTGCCATGGTGTTGGGCGTATCCCTGAGTGCAGCTGTCCTGCAGGATTCACTTCCTAGTACACCGAGATTTCCTAGGTTTCCTCAGAGTAAGCCCCCAGTTGCATCACCACCGACTGTGATGTGGCTTTGGATGCCTGAGGCTGAGTTGATTCTGGTGGATGTCTGACCTCGCTTAACCAGACTCATCTACTATCTTGCCATTCACACCCAGGCTGTCCAACCTTCATACAGCTGAGCCAAGTTATCTAGATTAGTTGCTTCCTTAATGACATAGTCAACCTGTGAACATAGATAGGACAGAACTGAAAATCACTGAGAACCCAAAAGGTCACATTTCATATACCAATTGCATGAGTTGTCTAAAGAACAAGTTTCTAGTCAAACAAATCACCCAAAGGAAGAGAGATTCTACTCTGGTAGAAAGATGTAACACTCTTCATGACTACAGAAGATGCAACGAGCTCAGTGGTTTTCGGAAAGTCAGAACCCTTAGAACTTTAGGAATGGTAAGAAGCTTTTCCAACCCAACCCCCACCGTCTCCGGGTTATACCATGAAAGGTTCTGCTTAGAACAAAATAAATGATGCAGATGTCAGAAGTGGTTAGTCTATGTAAAAAGTATGGCATCCCTACAACTTTTCTGAAACTTTAAACATTTTTCAAAACAACTAACAGTTGAATGGCTCAGCAGTAAAATATCTGCCTAGCACCTATAAGGACCAACAGTCAAATCTCCAGTGCCCCGGGTGGGGTGGGCAGGAGGTGGGGAAGTGTGTTACAGATACAGTAACAGGAGAGAACTTTGGACAAAAATACAGGTATTCATGGGACTTAAGAGTCTACACTTCCAAAAATTGTCATCCTCCCTTCATCTGATACTTTCAGAATCGGTAAGGTGAGGGTTAACTTGAGTGTGGGGATGATTAGAGTAGTCACACAGGTTAAACTTCTATGCAAGAAGTTGCCTAAAAGGAAAGTACTACATAGTAAATAGTCAAGTAGTGAGCATTTGACAACTTTAGAGCAGTGTTACCAATAACCTTCTGCGTTCTGAATGTAGGTTTAAGGGGCTGATTTTTTTATCATTAACACTTAGTGTGTGAGTGTGCATGGGAACACGTATGGAAGTGAGAGGACAATTTGGATGACCTGGCAACCTTTATTCTACCATGTGAAACTGGAGACTGAACTTAGGCTGTCAGGCCCTGAGACATATGCCTTTACCCACTGAACCATTCTGCTAGGCCAAGAGCCTATTATTTCTTGATAAAATAAAGAAATGGGTAAATGAGATCCTTAAGCCTACCAGCAGCATTAATACATAGCTTAATCTTAAAAAATAGTCACCTGCTCAGCAACTGACATCCTCCTGTTTGGATCAACATCTCGGCCCTCTAGCTTGGCTTTCACTCTCTTCCACACACTCACTGCATAGGAGTTTCTCTCTTGCACAGCTATGAAACAACGGCACATGTAAGTCAAACCAATTTTTGTGTATTATAGAATTATAAGGCATCCAAATTCTAACTGATTACCTTTCCCAGTTTTAGGGTCTCTGACAGCCTTTTTGGGACTACAGGCGATGCTCTTGCCAGTTCCTGGGATGGTGCTTGGTGGAGTATCTGCTGATGTAGCCAGATTTTTCTGAATCAGCTTTTTAGCATTCTGAGACATGACATCAGGCTGAGTCTTCTGGCCAGTGTTACTCCTAACCGCTAAAGAAAAAGAATTGGTGGCTCAATTTGCATACAAACAGAAACCGAGGGTGGGCTGGGGGGCACATAGCACACATACAAGGAATGACTGATAGGACTTATTCCACAGTACTCAACCTTGAAAATAAACTTTTATAATGCTAAAAGTCCTTATCCCAGCCCACTTGTACCCAGTGGTGGCGCATGCCTTTAATCCCAGCACTTGGAGACAGAGGCAGGTGGATTTCTGAGTTCCAGGACAGCCTGGCCTACACAGAGAAACCTTGTCTGGAAAAACAAAACAAAACAAAACAAACAACAACCAAAAAAAGGTCCCTATCCCATTGTGGTGGCTCATGCCTTTAATCCCAGAACTCAGGAGGCAGGAGGATCTCAAGTTTGAGGCCAGCCTGGTCTACAGAATGAGTTCACACCCACACACAACCAAGGGGAATGGAATCCAAGGTTACCTCTGGAACACACACAGCCCAACCCTCACATAATCCTCTCCCCCTACCCACATGCCCCAACCCACTACAAATAAATATTCCTTAAAAACTGGGAGACACAGCTCAGCAGTTTGGAGTACTTCCTCTTCTAACAGAGATTGTGGTTTAATCATCAATATCCACATAGTGGAGAAATCTATGATATCTGACCAAGACCCTCTTCTGATCTCTAGGGACACAAGGCAGCACCTATTGGTGCACAACACAAGCAAAACATTCATACATTAAATTTAAAAATCTTAAAGGGGGGTGGGGATGGGGAGGGGTGTTCCTCACCACCTTTCTAAACCATTCCTCCCAGCCAATCTCAATCCCTCAGCAGCTCCCTGGCAACTGTAGAATGGCTCACCCAGCAGTGAAATGTATCCTTTAAAAATAAATATCAGCATAGAACTACATACTTTTTGGGCATTTATAAACTTTACATCAAGCAATTATCAATTTAGTATTAACTGTAAAAAAAGCAAAATGATCCTGATGTCTATGTGCTAAGTTATTTAAAAAAAAAAAAAAAAAGCCCTACGGATATGCATAGTAGTTTTTATGTTTTAATTTGGACAGAAGGCTCCAAAAATCCCTTTCTCTTATTAATCTACTATTCTAAAGCGCTCAACAAGAATAAAATTTTAAATCATAACTAAAAGTCAGAAGCTGGGCATGTGGTGCACGCCTTCCACCCCAGCACTTGGTGGGCAGAGACAAGTGGACCTCTGTGAGTTAGTTCATCAAGGCTACCTTGGATCTACACAGTGAGTACCAGGACACCCACAGCTATGTAGAGAGATAACATCTAAAAATAAACAAATGAATGAATAAATAAAATTAAAAAAAAAAAAGAGGGAAGGAGGGAAAAAAGAAGGAAAGGAGAGAAAAGAGAAGTAAGAAATCATTTAGGCCTGACTTGCAAGCCTCCTGCTTTGGCCTCCCAAGTACAGGTATGAACTACCATGCTTGACCTTAGTCTTTGAGGGAAATCAATCTATTCATTTTTAAATAAAAAATATTAAACCTCAACAAATTTGCTGACTTCTCTTTTTCAGTTTGGTTTATTTGTAAAGACTTTATGCCACACACCCCTTGTGTGTGTAGCACACAGGGAGAGGGCATCAGATCCTTAGGAGCTAGAGTTATAGAAAATTTTTATTAATTCCAAAATCTACTGAGCCAGTATGTGGCAGTGTTAAAGAAAACTCTTTTAAAAGGCAGTGACTATAAACGCAATAAACCTTCACCCATAGCTAAACACCTAAACGTGTATGTATAAATGTTTGTCAACACACGGAGATCGGGCCTCTTTCATACCTGCAGCAAAGGACGGCTGGTAAGTTGCAGATGATGTTGGACTTGAACATTCGTTTGCTGCGTCGGTGACTAGGGGTGATGCAAAACTCACTAAATTATTATAGATACTGAAATAAAAAATAAATATTTATGGAATGTTTTGTCATATAACTGTTTACAAACATATGAACAAAGTTAGAAATAAAAATGACAAAAGATAAGCTTCTCATGCTTTGCTTCTACTTCATTAGGGCTGGCCAGGGAGCACCCTTACCTCTGGCTTTGTGTCTTCAGTTCTTTCAAGGTGGGAGTGATTTCCT
Organism: Mastomys coucha; assembly: GCF_008632895.1. NCBI lineage: Eukaryota > Metazoa > Chordata > Mammalia > Rodentia > Muridae > Mastomys > Mastomys coucha. Next base: position 107,098,043 of record NW_022196904.1, read on the forward strand.
GCAGCATTTCAACATGCTCTTGACTTCGAACCTGACCCATGGCCTGGACTAGTGTGAACAGAACCGTCTGAATGTTGTCTTGCCACGATTTGTATTCAGCCAGGAACTGCCTGACACTGCTCTCATAGGGAATATCTTCAGCATCTGCCAGAGCAGCCTCTTCGTCCTGCCACCAATGCAGACATAGACCACTGAAACAGACTTACTTGTTCCAGCAATTCCTTTCAAGACAGTCACCTCTTAAGAGGTAGTAAGTGATCTAAATGTCACTGTGTTTGAAGTGCTTATAGGTCAGTTTTCTTTTACTATAGAATCTTTATTTCTAGCATATTTATTTCAAATAAAAAGACTATTATAGCCGTTCTTTACAACTTTGTGAGTTGTTTTTTCCCTCTTTACATAACCTCCAGTTTCATCCCTTATCACTAGATAAGAAAGGCTAGAGGGAGGAGACGGAGGGAGGGAGGGAGAGAGAAGAGAGATATCTATCTCTGAATCTAATTTATTTTTTCTTGTTTCTTCTTTGAGCATAGTCACAAACAGCAACCACTGCCCGCCCCACCAGGCCACAACAATGACCAACCCTATTGAGGCTCTAGCATGCATACACACACACACACACACACCCTCTGAAACGTTCCCAGAATCCCATATATCACACAATTACAGAAACTGTATCTATAGCTGTCAAAACCATGCTTCTGCTACAGCACTTCATAGTCAGCTGCTGTGTAACAGTCCCATATCCACAAACCTGGTATTTAAACGAAAAAACATACTCTTATATTTGTTTTTCTAAAGAAACCGAAATTCCAGGATTCTCAATACAGATTGTCCCCACTACTTTGTAATTGATAAAGAAATTTAATTTAGCCTTTTCTATAATAGATGTCCTTATTAACCAGAGAGAGTAGGGTACTGGTGGGAAGAGGCCACAAGTAGTTCACTCACTTTGGAGGCAAGCTGTATATGTTTAGAAATACAGGTGGAAAAGATTGAAAACCAAAATGCCTGCTTAATGACACTAACTTAACCAAGTTAAGCCTCAGATTCTCTCTGTACAAATATCAGAATGCCTGCTTTAAAACACAGTTGATGAAAATAATACATTTTAATGCAGTTACAAACAAGTTGCAAAACGTAAATTGAGAAGTTATTTTTGTTTATATAATGTCACATCTTTCTACAAAGCTATTATCTTGAAACAGGAAACTAAGTCAGTCGGATTCATTACCTTAGCCATGGCTTTCAAGAGATGCTTCACATCTCCAAGCTGCCGGTTGTGACCCGTGAGCACAGTCTTTACGCTGTCGACTAGGCTCTGGATGGTCTCACAGACAGTCTCTATCTGCTGCTCCTTCTCTGTTTGAACAGCCCTCTGGGTGGACATATCCTGGGTCAACTGTTTATGTGCTGATAGAAGCCACTCAGAACTGCCAATAGGATGTTCAAGAGTTGTATCCTAAACAGAATAAGCATAAATTCACTTGGAAAAAGTCCTATCATAACCATCAGCAAGAGATACAAACTCTCAGTTGTTGGCTCTTGATTTGATGATTCATAGAAGACAACACTTAACAACTTGAGTGTGTATGAAGAATTCTAATTTTTCAGCACATCATCTAGGATATAAATGCTTTAAATATTTAATGTTTGAAAACCAGTAATACAGTTGGAATGACAAATATCTACAACCAAGTCTCTAAACTTAACCTAAATTACTCTTTGAAATGAAGACAAAACTTCCTAAAACAGCCTAAATAAATCTTTTCCATAGCACTCAAACACTGAGCTCACTAACTTGGTACTTTCAGGCTTAGCTCACCTTTCCAGCAGCCATCCCCACTAGCCTGTTCTACACTCTTGGCACACTGGACACAATACTATATTCATTTGGCCCCCTTAGAACTTTCACATAAGCCACAGTATCTTTTTCATTCAACATATTATTGAACAGGCAAGTTCGATAAATACTCAAAGCAAGATTTAATCATCACTGCATGCCTATAACAACTTGTTAGATATATTTAGTCTCCAATAACCATAACCTTACTTTAGATTACTGGCCTTATCATTTCAGACACTAGCACTTAATTTCTCCCACAGGACTCACCACTCTCTGTAATAAACGAAGCTCTAACTCAGAAACTGAACTGTTGAACTGTGACGCAAATGAACACATCTGCTGACACCGTTTGATTAGTTCAAATAAGGCAGCATCCAGGCTTAAGGCTTCGGCAGTTCTTGTTCGTAGACTTTCAAAATGAATGATATTGCTGCAGAGAAAAGTGACCTGTGAAGAGAAAACCCACATTGGGGTGGAAAAAGTGATTAGTAAAAAAACAGCACTAATGCCACATTTCTAGAATCTGAATTAGAATTGGTCCTGGGAACTTACTTTTAAAAGGCTGTGAGTAGTACATATTTTAGTTTTTGTCATATTATAATTTTGTCAGTATTTATAAGATCTGAGACAGCTAAAAGTACCTGAAGACAAAGTTCAAATGGTGTCATAACCTTGAAACTGAAGCCTGAGAGGAGCATACAGTACCTGGTTTGCTCTCTGGCTCTCTTTGAGAACAAGATTTCTTCTTTCAGCTATTGTTGCTTCAAAATCTTGTAGTACTGGTGCCAGGGCAGGATTGGCACCACCTGCCCACTTTAGCCGCTGCTCAATACTTGCTTCAAGGGCTGCTAGTTTCTCCTGTAAAAGCCAGAAGAAACCTGAGCCTTTACCACACTCTCCACTCCCTATGTGTTAAACATTTCATGGTCAGAGTCAGAAGTAGTATGGTGGGCATGCTTAATTTAGAAAACGTATCTAATAACCTTGTTTCAGAGTTTGTCTTGATTTTGAGTACTAAAAAGCCAAAGATGTCTAGGTAAAAAAAGATTAACTTTTGATTTACTTAAAATCTGTAACACTTTCATGTTCTTTGGGGTTTGCTTAATTTTTTTGCAGTGTTTGTGATTCTTTTTTTTTAAAGTAGTTTTTTATATATATAAAATATCTTCTTAAAAAATTTATTTACTCATTTTATATATTTGAGTACACTGTCATTCTTTTCAGACACACCAGAAGAGTGAATCAGATCCTTACAGATGGTTGTGAGCCACCATGTAGTTGCTGGGAATTAAACTCAGAACCTCTGTGCTCTTAACCACTGATCCATCTCCAGCCCCTTAAAGCAGTTTTTAAAAAATTAAATACAGATTTGAAGGGGAGGGGAAAGGAGAGGAGGAGGAGGGAGGAAAGGAAGAAAACATGGTTGAAGACATGCTCAGGTGGCAGAATGCTGGCCAACTTGAAAGAACAAAGATCAAAAAGTTTCATTTCAAAATGTTAAAATACTATGTTAGTACTGAATTTCATATATAATCAGAAAGGAATGTCACTAAATATCTGGGTTATGAAGGATACACATAAATATACAGCTTTAAGACCTATTTATTTATTTATTTATTTAATTTATTTATTTTCTCCCTGAGACAGGGTTTCTCTGTATAGCTCTGGCTATCTCTGTAGACCAGGCTGGCCTCGAACTCAGAAATCCGCCTGCCTCTGCCTCCCAAGTGCAGGGATTAAAGGCATGCGCTACCACAGCTGGGCAACCAATTTCTTTTTTAAAAAACTAACTAAATATTTAGCTTTCAACAGAGAGCTGGACACATATAGTCAACAATCATTTAGGAACATGTTCTGCTCCACTGGACATATTAAATCCTTTATCTATAGGACAGAAGTAAAAAGTAACCAAGTTTTACAATAAGCCAGGTAAAATAATTACTATAGTAGTCCTTGGCCTTGGAAAAGGGCACAACAAACAAAACAAAAACAAAAACAAAACAAAACACAGTCTGTTTTCTTAAGAGAGAAAGGCATTGTGTTGTAAGGCAGGGGAGGTGGAGATAGACTCTGGGAAGAAATGAGGACTAGAAAACTGTGATCAGAATATACTGTACGAAAAGGACTTAATTTTCACTGAAAAATAAAAGTGGAAGTGAAAAGTGAATGTGTTACATTCATTTGGCTTAAAAGCCGAAGATAGGTACAGATATGCTGAGTTACACTTCTATAACAGAATGTGCTAGTAGGAAGACAGACACACCTGAACGGTCCCAATTGAAGTCTCAATCTGACTGAGAGCATGCAATTTCTTCTTCATGCTGGTCAGGATTGCAGACCGAGGTGGGGTGACTGACATGGCTTGTGGTCTGTTGATAAGGAGGTCTTCATGCTGCCACTATTCAAAGAAAAAGAGGAATGTAGACCCAGTAGAACAAAACTTCAGATAAATAAGGAAAGAGCTACATGAGGTAAGACTGGGAGAAAACAGAAAATTGAGTTGCAATAAAGTTGGGGAGAATAAAAGAAATGTCACATCTAACTGAAAACTTTCCCAACATGGAAAATAGCTGGTAAACTCCACAGATCACTAATATGTGGCATTCAAAGAGGAATTCTTAAGACATCTGTTAAGTACATTTGGTGTACCTGCTCCCAAAAACAACTGACTTTTCCAGGTCTGGTGGAAAAAAACTTGTAATCCCAGTACTTGTGAGATGGAGAAAAGAGGGTTAACAAGTTCCAGGTCAGTTTGAGCTTCATTTCAAAACAACAACAAACCCTTATCTTGGTGATGCCCGTGTGTGCGTGCGTGCGTGCGTGCGTGCGTGCGTGTGTGTTGATCTCTAGATAAGAAGATGCAGTGAACTTAGTGGTCTGGTGAGACTGTCTAGCAAGGAGACTAGACAGAGACTGAAAGAAATAATAGCACAGAAGAACTATCCACACACTATCAAAATCTTTTTCTTTTAATGTTCTGAGGGTCATTTGAGTTACAACTTCTATAGGAGATAGGGGTATAGTGATGTGCCTGATATAATGTGTAGAAATCATAATTTCTAGCACCAGTTAAATAATCCAACAGTTATATATTATGCTTAAAGTTTTAAAGTGTGCCCATATTTAAAAAGTTTTCCTCAATATTAACTGTAACTTTTAAATTTATGGTGTATGTTTTTCATTAATTATTATTACTATTATTTTAGACAAAGGTTTTAGACAAGGTCTCACACAGCCCAGGCTATTATCAAACCTGCCATATAGCTGAGGATACCTTGAAACCGATCATCCAGCCTAAAAAAGTGTACAACCCAGTTCAGTTTATGCAGTGTTGGGTGCCCTGGGCCTTGTGCATGCATTACTAACTATAAGTAAGCAACACTGCCCCAGTACCAACACTAGTAATTTCTAAGGGAATAAAATCCAAAATGTGTAGCATTTCAAAGAATAAAACATTACCCCAATCTACAGACAATGTGTTAAGAAGGAGGACTATCAATACACAACTAATGTGATTCAGGTTGAATATACTTCTCTTCCTAACTCATGAAGTAAGAAAATAGCTAGTAATGATGAAACTGCCCATAGTTCCTCTGAAACATAGTTCCTTCAGATCACTGTCAAAAGTAAAACAAAATAACCACTGTCTATGCCAAAACTCAAGAAAACTGACATTCTTTTGACAATATCAAAGTCTACATTTATAAAAGAGTAAATAAGAAAGCCACCCCTGAGCTACAATGTTCCATTACAACATTCTTATCATCTTCACAGATTGTTGCCTAACCCTCACAAGTCATCCTCCATAAGGGATACCACCCTCAACCTACAGGCAAGGGATCAGAACTAGGTTTGGTTGTAATACAAAATCTTATCCCAAAGCCTGTGCTTACATGACAAAACAGGCTTCTTCTATACACACTTTTCAAAATAAAGGCAGATTTACTTAGACCCAAAGCTATGCACTATATTTTTAGAGCATCAGTGAAACCTATTTATAGATAAATTTAATTATAAACTCAACAATACAGAATACAGACCTACCTACATCATGAATAAATAAAACCATTATAAACTATATTCACAAACAATACTAATACATAAATACATAAAATGCTTGCCAGGCAGTGATGGCACATGCCTTTAATCCAGCACTTGGGAGGCAGAGGCAGGCGGATTTCTGAGTTCGAGGCCAGCCTGGTCTACAGAGTGAGTACCAGGACAGCCAGGGCTATACAGAGAAACCCTGTCTCAAAAAACTAAATGCTTATCATGCAGTCCTGCTGAAAGAAAGTCAAAGGACATTAAACATGAAACTAACTCCATTTCACTTTAAAAAAAAAAAAAAGTTAACTTAAAAAAAAAAAAAGTAATTGCAAAGAAAACACAAAACCTTTGAAGTGTTCACTTTGGTTTGGCACAACTGAGGCAGTTTACGTATTTTCATACATGAACTGTGTAAGGAAAACCAAATTACACAGCAAACTACTTACCTGGAACATGGCAATGTGCAGTTGCACCCGCTGCAGGCTTGTCTTACAGGAAGAAATGCTGGTTTCCAGCCTGCGCACCAGGTCATGCTTCTTCCAGGCTGTATCATAGGAGCTGGCTAACACCGTAGCTCTGTTCATTACCAACTGTGAGAATTTCCCTACCTGGATGTTGTGCTCCACAGCTTTCTTACACAGATCATCTACAGAAACTTTGCTTTCAGCACCAAAGTCCTTTGCCTCTACCTGAGCGATGATGTCTACACCTAGGGCACTGATAAAGCTACACAATGTGAGTCCAAGGGCTTGGTTTGGGAGTCCTATCAAGAGCTGTCTTACAAAGTCAGCTGTAAAGGCCTTGATAGGCTTGGCCATTTGGTCTTCACTAAAGCAAGAATTTCTAAAAAGGGTTTTCACATTCACAATCTGAACAGGTCCATTCACAGTATTCTGATCTTCAAGTGAACTTGATCCTATAAGAGAGAGAGAGAGAAAGAGAGAGAGATGGAAATTATCTTAAAATGGGTCCTGAACAAATAAGATCATATAAGGCACTGCTTATCTGAAAAAGGGAGAATTCACAAGTGCACAGTTAAATTAAGCCTACTCCAAATGATTCCTTCTAGAGTACTATGAAGGCAACCTAAGCCGGAATGCTAATATTACCTGACAATGTTTTAGAAAAGGTACCACAGAGCCTGAAGAACTCCTTAATTGTCTGTAGTCTTTTTAAAAAGAAAATCTCTTCTAGCACCTGCCGGTGATTGTCATCATCAAAAAAATTGACCTGGGTACTCCTGGCTTCCCGAATAATGTCGATCTTCCGCCAAGCAACAGGAATTTCCATCTTGTTTAACTATGCAAACGGAAAAAAAAGGAATGCTTACTTTCCTCTGTTCACAATAAAGGACTACTGCACTTAGACCTTTCATAAAACAAAGTTAATGTTTACCTTCTCAACTAATAAGCCAAAAGCAGTTTCAACTTGGGCAAACATGCCATCAAATGCTACCAAAAGCATCTGGCCAGCTGACATTTTTGGTGTTTCATCAACTGAACCATTTCTTGGTTGGATTAATTCACCATATTGAGCATGTAGCATTCTAGAGAAAAAGAAACTGGTGTTAAAACCCTCACCTGAAGGAGAGTTTGTTTGGGGAATACAAAAGTCTGTGAGTCTTACAGACTTCTATACAAAGTCTACAGAAACATGCTACCATTATGCTAACTTCTATGAGAGAATGGTATTAGTGCCAGTTCTATTATGAAATCAATGATTCTAGCTCAGTTTTAGTTATGTGTAATATCTACTTGTATGATTTTAAATATGAAGGACATTTTAGAAATTACTATATAATACACAAGAACATCAAGAATAACCTAATTCCAAAATGTGGATCTATAAAACTGTCAGGTGCGGTAGTGCTATAGCAATGTAATTGGAACGAACTTTAGTCAGTAATGGAAGTACATTTCAAAACTTAAAAATATTGTGTGATTTAAAGTACGTCAGATGAAAACTTTCATCAATGGCAAGGCATGAAGTCATATGCCTCTGACCCCAGCAATGGAAAGCTAAGACAGGGGAATCTTGTGTATAGCCAATCAGAGAGTTCTAGGCTCAATTTATAATTTAAAAAAATTTATAATTTAAATTTATAATTTAAAAAAAAAGGCAGAGCAAAAGAGGAAAACACTTGACATTAATTTCTGCTGTACATATATGAGCACATGTACTTGTACCCACACCTAGACATCAAGGGGAGGGCTGAAATTCAGTAAAACAGACACAGCTTTACCTAACTTTTAACTGTTCCTTGAAATGATGATACTGCTATTACATAAATAGTTTAAGCCACTTTTGGCTGGTACATGTCTATACTATTAGTTACACTCTTACATAACTACAGCTAAAAAGGACAAACGGGGTTTCTAATGCAGCACTGATTTCAGGAAGGAATTACTGCTACCTTTTTGTTGAAGGAACAACAAAAGTTTACAGGCATATTGTTTCCTGAATTACTTAGTCTCTGTATGTGCACACTGGCATGTGCAGCCTCCCCCGCAACACATAACAAATTAACAAGGAACAGAGTGTAAACCAGAATGAGCAGGTGTAGATGACTTCACATCTTGTGAAATCAAGTCCTTCTCTCCCTCCCTCCTCTCTACTTGCAATTTTCCAAGTGAGGAAATCAGGTGGACAGTATTTCTGTCCCTTCAGTTCTATTTTCTGCAGTAAACTTAAATACCAGAATGACAAAGGAAATGATCCTGAGTCTCTAAGAGCTCAGCACAGCTACAATGTTTGTCTACAGAGCTATGCAATCCCCAAAGTTTCCAAAGTCAAACTGCTTTTCAGGATTAAAGAAGAATACAATGTTTAATCTTCCAAACCTAACTATAAACTAAATTAAAATTGTTTGCCTGAAGTGGGGTATACATTTAATCAGCCAAGTTAACCACTCAGATTCTTTCATGGCTTTAAAAAATACACTGAGAGCTGACAAGAGGGCACAATGGGTAAAGGTACTTGTCAGAGAAACCTTACAACCTGAGTTGGATTCTAAGAACCCATATAAACATGGAAACACAGAACATCTGATTTCCACATATGCACTATGGCAAGTGACTTTCCCCTCCCCGCCAGTGTGCACACTCCTCCACCCCTCACAAAAAATAACCCCCCTATATACACACACTGAATTTCATGCACACACAGGTAGCCATGGCAACAAGAGTAGCTGTGTATACAACAAAGAGCTGCATAAGCTACTAAAGGGCACAGACACTCAAAGAGATATGTATGTAACTAGTGAAACCCAGGCACATTCCATGACTTTCCCACTGCCCATTTCATGACACTGCTACTGTGAAGAAAGCATGCACTAAGGTCAGAGTAAAGATGAGCTTGCACAGGACTGCAGACAATCTCTAGTAAAACTGTACTCATGAAGCAATGGACTTGTGTTGTTGTTGTTTATAAATCATAAACATTCACCAGTAATAGGATTTGCTTCAAAATTTAAAATAAATTTAATTAGGTTAGAGCTCAGAATCTCATTACCTGGTTATCTCTTAATTCCTACCACATTTCTTTTTGTGAGAGAGGATGGCTCGAATTAGCCATGTTCTTCCCTTAGTCTCCAAAGCCCTAGTATTTCAGGCATGTGTCACTATTGCTGATTTGCCATCTCTTTTTTTGCTTAAACAAAACATAGCTGGTTAACACATTTACCTGGCAACATCAATATAATGAGCATGAGTTTCTTCTTCAAGTCCCATGGCTGTGTTTCGTAAGTAGGCTTGAAGTGACTCAACTAGAGTCTGTAGAGGAACTCCATCAGTAGTCTGCTCGATGAGACTGTCTAGTTCATGGAGCATACTTTCTAAGGTGCACTCCCCCTTCATTAAACATCTAAGTGCTTCTGGGAATATGATTTGCCGGAAATTTGAATTTAATTCCTAAAAAAAAAGAGGAACATATATATTAATGCTTTTGCTAAGTGTTATACATTTCATAATGTCCCAGAAATGAAACCTAAGTCATACAGGGCATGGTGGCACAAGCCTGTAATCATAGCTCTCAGGAAGCAGAGCCTGAGGGATTGCTTCAAGTTTGAAGGTTGCCATAAATTTGATCATAGCCTGAACCACACGGCAAATTCCACACTAGCCACAACTACAAAGAGATGCTGTGTCCAAAAAGCCTAAAATTTAAAAACAAAACTAGGCTGGGTGTGATGGTACACCTTTAATCCTAGCCCTTGCAACTAGGAGGCAGAGGCAGGAATTAGAGGCCAACATGGATCACATGGTGAGATCCAGACATGCATAATATGACCCCATCTTAGAGCGGGAGAGAAAGGGGGTGGGGGGAAGAAAAAACCACACACACACACACACACACACCAACCTACACAAAGCCACAATCTGATCCTTAGATTTTTATTTTTAATATTTCATGTGTATGAGTCACCTTGGCTCCCTGAAAATCGTATGCATGCAAACACACCAGTTATTTTAAAATGTCTTGGCTACCTCAAAGGCTAGGCACTCCTAAACCTTCCCCTGCTAACAGAGGCCCAATGGGCCAGTGTCCACTTACACAAATAATGACATGGCTCATTGAGTTTATCTCCTGTCCCACCACTTCGTGGTAATCTTTCCTCCTCCCCCGTGCATCCTAGCCCAGGCAACTCGAAGGGTCCTGCCCCATCTCTCTTTGACCAGTCATTAGCCACCGGCATCTCTATTGATCAATCAAAAACCAATTAGGAACAAGGGCCTTTCGTATTTAGACACACAGATTCTTGATTGAATCAAAACATTAAAACCAATCTCTAACAGGAAGACATGGAGAGTCATCAGTTCAATTCCCTGGGTTTGGGTATCTGGTTATAGTTATTTTATAAATTATAGATAGGTTGTCATTTTAAGGGCTAATTTGGAAATAGTCATAATTTTGAACACAGAGGAAACAGGTGGGCTAGATTACTAAATTTTTATTTCTGAACAAAATATTATATAGCTATAATCTTACATTGGTATCAATCTATTGATATGAAATTTGAAATTAATATTGCTACTCTTAGATATGCATTGTGCCATATGCAACTCATTCAAGAATACAAGGTTTTCGGTCAGGCAGTGGTGGCACGTGCCTTTAATCCCAGCACTTGGGAGGCAGAGACAGGCGGATTTCTGAGTTTGAGGCCAGCCTGGTCTACAGAGTGAGTTCCAGGACAGCCAGGACTATACAGACAAACTCTGTCTCAAAAAACCAAAAAAACTAGAATATTTGGCTTAGGTGGATACCTAACATTTCAGTTGGGCCAAATCATTCAATTTAGCCAAGGGACCACTGAACCTATGAACCTTTAAGACAGCCCCAATTAAACACTGTCCTTTATAAGAGCTGTGCATACAAATGAATGTTTTATAGACCCTGGGAAAAGAATTTTCAGCAAAGTACAAAAATTTAAAGCATTTCTTTCTTTAATTTTGTAATTCTTTACTGTGGAATAGCTTGGGATGTCAGTACTTCTTTTGTTTGTTTCTTTCTTTCTTTTTTTTTCTCGAGACAGGGTTTCTCTGTGTAGCCCTGGCTGTCCTGGAACTCACTCTGTAGACCAGGCTGGCCTTGAACTCAGAAATCTGCCTGCCTCTGCCTCCCAAGTGCTGGGATTAGAGGCGTGTGCCACCACCACCTGGCTAAGGTTTTGACCCAACCCTTCTAATAGTTGCTATTACAAACTAAGAGAATTAAGTAACACAAATTAAGGGACAGATAGTAAAATCATGGGTAGGTTAGATTCTAATTTAATTATAATAAAATGCTTTCAATTTACTCAAACAGAAATGGCTAGGAGTAGCTAAGGTTTAACAGTTCAAATATACTTTAGTCTTCAAAACATCAGAAATCCACAAAAATATGACATTTAATGTGCTTTCATTATTAAAGGTCATTTAACAACAAGACATGTCTGCTCCTGACAGCTTCTCATTCTCCTTCAAAGAAAAAAAAAAACATTTTACCTCCAGGAGAGATTGCTTATCATGGCAAGGTAGCCACGGAGCAAAAATTGCTCTATCCATCTACAGTCAGAAAAATACTGTTCATGAAAGCACACATAATGCAAGAGAGTTGACAGTTTAGTTCTGCCAAGACAGAACAAACTAGTCCTTCATAGTTCCTGCTCCATTTCAAAGTCTATCAATTGGTTCAGGGCCAGAAGGCTAAAGACAGATGCTGCAACATTATAAGGGTTAGGGGCTGTGCAGGTAGTCAGCTATTTCTACAACTGTTTTAGAAGCTATGTTTAGTGCTTCCTAAATACTCAGGTAATGTTTAATTTGTTCTTTCTGACAGGGTTTCTGACAGGGTTGAAGACTAGTCATAGTCTCATAAACTTAGGTTGCTTAGCACCGAGAGATATGACATGGAGTTGAAAACAGTTTTCAAATGGCTAAAATCAAAACATAATTCAGGTATAGAATCATCAACTCTTTAAGAATGATAGTAGAGTACTTTCTGTAACAGACAAATATGATAGACTGGATGTTAATTGAGTATCATACTCTTATGATTTATATAACTGTTATGTTATATTCAATTTATGTCTGAGAGAAGTGTTTTGGTTTTTTTTTTTCCTAATTTGGACAGAAATTAATTAGAACCAATTAGAAATTGGTTCTAATGCTTTGATTCAATCAGGAATATATGTGTCTAATCGCTAAAGGTCCCTGCTCCCAACTGGTTTATGATCAATCAATAAAGATGCCAGCAGCCACTAGGACTCAGTGGGAAGGAAAAGAGGCCACCACAAAGCCATGGGATGCAGACGGATGTAGGAGCTACAAGAGATAAAGCCAATAAGCCATGTAAGAATTCGGGTTAAGTGGCCACTGGCCACTTCCCCAATTGGGCCTAGGAGAAGGTTTAGAGTGCCCAGCCTTTAAGGTAGCCAAGACATTTGGAGGGGGGGCCTCTGTCTGTCTGTCTTTCAATCGCAGATCCAAAGATAGTTCCTGGGTGGGTGCACATGTACAATCTGCAGGGAGCCAAAGTGGCATAGCCTAAACTCACCGCTATACTATACATACTGGTGCGTGAGGAGGTGATGAACCCTCTTCATGTGAGTGCTGAGAATAGAAGCAGGTCTTTTGCAACAAGTGCTCATATCAAGTAAGCCAACTCTCTAGCCCCTGATCCTTATTTTAAATGACTGCATAAGCAACAGTCAAATTAATTATAAACTTCATACCAATCCCCATTTTATGCGCACACATGTTAACAACATGTCAAACTGCTCTTTGAATTAAGAACCTAAGCAAAACTCTTTAATATCTAACCTCAATCTAGAAAACTTGGGGCAAAAAATGGGAACCCACACTGCCTGATAATCTGTTTTGCTGCTGGGTTGTTTGTTGTTGTTTTAAGACTGAGTCTTACAGCTGAGGATGACCTTGAACTTTCTGATCTTCCTGACTCTACTGCCCAAATACCAGTATTACAGGTATGTGACACTACTCTTGATTATGTGTCTCTCAGGATAAAACTTGGGGCTTCATGCATGCTAAGCAAACACTCTACCAACTGAACTATATTCCCAACCAAACTTATAAGTGTTCACCTGCAGAGATGTATATACTCCATTGGCTAAATGAACAGCCTCAGATGCTTCCACGGGGTTGGGAATATCCAAGTCCTGTGGTACCAGGTGGCACTGCTTCAGTAACTGCACCAAGCAGGTGACATTTCCACTCATACTACACAGCTCCTCTAGAAACCAGGCTCCATCTCTGGATGTCAGATCAACTAGCTGCTCTCCAGCACTTGAAGCTGCACCTTCCATCATAAGGTTACGCCTATGTGGACAATGAAAACAAATTTGATTCAGTGCACATAGACTAGAAAAGACTACAAATCTCAAAGAAAGTGACTAACACTGGCCAAATATAATAGTGCTTTAAATCTGGGATTAAAATAAAACATATTAAGACAATAAGATGATCTAGTATGAAGCATACTAGCTCACCTTGTAAGAGTACAAAGAGCAGAAATAATAACACTTGCTAGACTCAGAGATCCTTCTTCTCCATTCTCATGAAGAAAAACTTTAATGCAACGCTCAATTTCTTTCAACTGATCTTCACAAACTGGCACAGTGACAGCTTCTTGTTTCAAGCGTTCCACTTGTCTAATAAGTCTGCTGTTTATATCTGCTGCGTACCGCTGGAGGGTCATTTCAGTGGCAGTAATGAACTGACACACTGTTGGAGGTGGCTGAGGAGCATACTGCATTTCATATCTGTAAAAGTAAAGCAGGTGCTTGCTTATTTTAATATACCCCTACATATAAATAACATTCACACTGTAAAATGAGAATATTGTATTCTATTCTCAAAAGTATCAAGAAAGTCAAAAAAGTCTCTTCAGAAAAGTCTCAAGAACACATAAGATAGCTTATTGAGTGATACAGTGACTTAATAACTTCCTTAAACAATCCTACCAATGTGAACATTTTCATCTATTAATTAGGAGAAACAGTGTCTTGCAAGAGAAACCCTGAATGAGCAAAAAGTAATATCCTCTTTCTCCCTCTGTAGTACTGCAGGAATGGAGTCCATAACATTGCAAATTCCATATCTACAACACTGGATCACACTCAAGCCCTGAGTAGTTTGAGTCAGTCAGCCTATACGACGAGGCTGGCTTCAAACTTGCAATAAGCATCCTCTTATACACCAAGATATCGGGGGTGATAGCACAATTCTGTAATCTCAGCTACGTGGACAACAACAACAAAAACAAAAGGAACTTCATTGAAATTTCATCTATTAACCATTTTTCAGAAAAATAAAATACAAAGGCAACAGTGCTGGCTCATTTTGTCAACTTGACACAAACCTCAACATATTTGGGAAGAAAAATTTTAACTGAGAAAATGCTCCCATCAGACTGCCTGTCTATAAACAAGTCTGGAGGGTATTTTCTTGATAAATGATTAGTGTGGGAAAGCACAGCCCACGGGCAGGTGGATGAGTTGTATGAAAAAGCAGGCTATGCAAGCAAGGGAGGAAGACTGCTTACTGTATAGTTTCTGCATCAGTTCCTGCCTCCAGGTTTCCTGCCTTGAGTTCCTCCCCTCACTTTCCTTCATGCTGGACTATACATGGTAAGATAAAAATAAACCACTTCCTCCCCAAGTTGCTTTGTTTACGGTCTTTATCACAACAACAAAAAGAAGCTCTACCTAAGACAGCAATTTACAATACAACCCTGCTTCTCTCAGTGTTAAATGAAGAGAATAAGATGTTTTCAACTTACTTCCTATAAAGTTCTTGGCAGCGCTCTACTGTGGTGTTGCAGATGAGCTCTTCCATCCATGCCTTCCACTGTTCAATTCGATGTTTCTGAAATATGGCTTTTGGATACTGCAGAGCAACAGTTGCATAGTGATGCAGCTGTTCCAGACAGCCTCGGAGCACAGAACGCCTCTGCTGCAGCAGAGCACCAACTTCCCCCTCTAGCTGCTCACACTGGCTGATGAGGTGTGCTTGACCAGCATTCTGCAGAAAGGCTGTTGCTGGTACATAGCTTGGAGGACCTAAAGACAGTCACAATGAAACCATTTCAAATCAGTAATCACTGAGAGCAGACTCAATTTTAATACTCAAAAATTAGACTCCCATCCTCTCAAACATGTAATGCAGAATCCACATGCTCACATACCAAGGTCCATTTGTGTGCTTATCTCTTGAAGCAAACTTGCAAGCTGAGTTGCTTCTAAGTTACTGAATGCTGCCTGATATTGTGTTATCCACTGTTCAAACTCATTCAGCTTCACCTGGATTGCTTCCTGAACAGCTCTTTGCTGGGTCTGTAGTTGAGTATGCTCAGAATACCTAATCAGGAAACCAAAGTCAAAGGTCATCTGCAGCTTTTCTTCTATCTAGTAAAGGCATGACATTGTAAATATGTAGACTAGTTAGTTCCTTTTGAATCTCAAGGGCACTGTTCAAATGTCTCCTTATTCTGGTTTGTTCCAATTCTGCATTTTCCTTAACTATGCTTACATTTTAAATACGCAATAATACTTGCTGAGTCTGAGATTTCTTGAAGGAAAATTGCTGGATCTTTGTAGACTAAAAGCCTCTAACAATGGTAGGCACACATGCACAACAACTCATTACCTGCTGTGTGCTTTTAAAAGGTTTACTTATTATTTTCATGCTTGTGTATGACTACATGAAGTTTATGTGCAGGAGCCCAGGGAAGGGAAGGGAAGACTAGAGCACCTGAAACTGGATTTATAGACGGGATATACCATGGGTGTTGGGAACTGAACCCAGGTCCTCGGCAAGATAAGCCAGTGCTGTTAACTGCTCAGCCATCTCTCTGGTTCCTGTATGCTTTATTTTTAAACTCAAGAAAGCAGATAACTGCCACTGCACAAATGAATAAAAGACTCATCACACACAAGCAGGGAGAAAAGCAAACCCTAGGTTTTCTAAATCTAAGTGTTCTAATCAATCACTATATATAGTTCCATCCAATAATCTATCACCAGTTCCATCCAATAATCTATCACAGAATTAACAACAATAAAGTAAAAAATATAAGTAAACAGCTGAGTATCTGCACTTTGAAATCATGGCCATTAACAGAATTCACACCAAGTTGCTGAAAATTCTAATTCAAGCTGGCAGTGTTTACACAAATACAAAACTTCGAGGTAACAGCGTATGTTGAGAAGCACAAATCAATTATTATTTTCAACCTGTGTTGCAGAGTACGAGATGGATGGTCCACTCCTTCAGCTCCTTCTAGAAATTCTATTTCCTCCAGCAGTTTGCCCTGCAGTTTTTCAACATCTGTCAGCTGCTCCTGCAGGCTTAGGTATTCATCTAAGCTGCTGTCCAACTTGGGAAGCACAACTAGCATCTCATCCCGGTTCTTAAACCAGTTCACCTGGAAGAGGGTCGTGATCAGGAACAGGACATACGGGTACACCTGGGTGTACTGCTTTATATAAAATCCCAACTAAGAAGTTAGTTTCTTGCACTACCTTTGATAATCAATACACTCACATTTACATTGCCATTAAGTGAACAGATTCACAGGCCACAGAAAATAAGCAAGCCTAAGATCTCTGACTACTGAAAGGGAGAAAAGGCTATTCAATTATTACATTAGACACTTAAAATGTTCACTGGAATAACTCCAAGAAGTGTGAATGTGTCTGTGTGGGAGGACAGTCTAATAGAGATGACAAGGATTCCTCACACCCAGAAAAGCCCTAACATACTCAACCCTTAGGTACATCTGCTCTGTTAAAAAGCTGACAGTGACTGACATAACATCTTTGGGCTTCACCTTAATCTCAGCGACTCTGGAAGAAAAGAGGCTGCGGGTAATCTCACGTTCCATCTCTCGTTTACTCTGCTTGCTCTCAGCCTGCTGGCCACCTCCACCATAGACAGCACCTGCAAACCCAGCCTCACCACCAGCTGTCCAGTCCACCAGAGGGTCATACACGAAAGCCTCCAAGAGTGTCAGCAGAGTCTCTCGGCCTCGCCGCATGATGTGGAGAACCTATTTTTAGAAGTGTTTTCAGTAAAGTCAACACAAGTTTCCATATGAAAATGTTTTATGACTTCCTCCCATGGATTTTGCTCATTAAACAGTTACACTACAGGACAAAAGAGGAAAGGCATACCTGCTCACAGGAAAGCCTAAAAACACCTTCTACTCCAGTTACACCCAGTGCTGTTTCAATGTTTTGTGTCATTCGAAAAGGCACTTTCTCAGGAACTCTAAGGCTTTTACCTTGAAAAGACAAATCATTTTATTTTTGCCCTTAACACCAAAATAACTTGACCTTCAAATAAATATAGAAGCCTATTTCATCTTACCTTTTTCAAAGCAAACATTGTAATCTATGTGAACTACTTCTCCAGTTGTCATATCTATGAGGACGTTATCCAGATGTCTGTCTCCAAGGCCAATTATGTACCCAACCATAGACATGACAGCGGTGGATCTTGCATAGGACTAAAGAGAAGGATGCAGGTAAACATCATGGGCCAATCTTTCTCCAAAATGCACTAGATGATCTGAGGTGAATACAACTCTATAATCCTACTTCCCTTGTTCTAAAATAAACCAATAATCACATAGCACTCCTTAAGACTGTTGCACATGGCTACTCAGGATAGCCGTGTAATATAAGGAGCATTTAACACTGAGATCTAAGGAATATCATGAATGCTTGAGAGAGGGGTTGTTGTTGCTAAAGAATTAGTTTAATTTTTAATTATGTGTCTATGTGTGTAGACATGTGCACACTGGTACAGCCCAGAGAAGGTCATTAAAAAAAGCCATTGACTCCCCCAGAGCCAGACTAACAAGCAAATATGAACCCCCAGATATGGGTGATAGAACCAAACTTGGGTCCTCTGAAAGAGCAGTATATATTGTTAGACTCTAAGCCTCCTCACCAGCCCCAGGAATAACGTGGGTAGTTTTTGTTGTGTTGTGTTTTGGTTTGTTTTGTTTTCCCCTAGACAGATTAGCCTGGAACTACGCAGAATTTAACAGATATCTGCCTGCCTCTTAATTCCTGAGTGTTGGTGTCTATGCCCAGCCCAGAAGGCTAGGTTTTAAAATGAAGAACTTCAGCTCTTTTTTTTCTTTTAATCCCATCCATCATCCCCACTACCCTTCCCTTAAAAATCACTGCCACGTTTTTATAACTCTCAAGTACTATTCAAGTATAAAGTCTGGAAGGAAAGAGAGAAAGACTACAAAGACTGTAAGAAAATCTGATCAAAGCCAGGGTAGCACTGGTGACACGTAATCCCACATGCTGCACTGCATACCTGTGTGACTCTCCACCACTCATCAGGTGTGGTGCAAGATGACCAGAGTTCCTTGGCCAGGAGGTTTGGGGGTGTGGCTTCCATTAACTCCTCCAACACTGCCTTCATCACATGGAGGGGCCAATCCCTCCTTGACACATCCAGGCTAAGCCCAACTGTTTTCAAAGCAGGACCAATTTTACTATAGTAAAGTTCACTAGGGCGAGGCACAATGCTGGGATTCTGAGGAGTTTGGTAGGAATCTTGAGCCTTAAAAAATTTTTTTAAAGAAAAAATTAGTTTTACTTAAGGAAAGACAAAAACTTTAAAGTACTTTTAAAAACTTACTTTTCATAGCATTCTCCACCTGACTGGCTACATTTTATAGTTAAAAAAAAAAAGAAAATCAAAAGTCATTTCTTCTGGACTATTTATTTTGTCTCATGTGAGTTTGTTTATAGATTGGACTCTTAAGTTTTCTCGAGATCCAACTTAAAATCCAATCTATATTTTTATAATACTATTCACTTTTACAGGTCTAATCCACTAGTGCATATTTTGATCCTTCACTGATGATTTACTCAGTATGAAATAAACACGGTTATTAAGAAACATGCCCCACAAAGTTGGGACAGCTCCTCAAGCTCTAACTTATTATTCCATAACTGGACTATAGACCTGTGCTTGCTTTTGAAACTTTGCTTCCCAGGCTGAAGGTATAGGAAGGCTTAGCATTTTGGGGGCCATGGAATTAGATTCCCAAGCACCACAAAAATACATAAAAATGAAGAAAAGCATGATTCTTTTCAAGTTCCACCAGCTTTTAGTAACTGCCCACACAATGTCCTTGGCTAGACCTGGGTCTCCTACTCAGTTCTGCTGCTTCACTTATAAATTTCACAGGTGGTTGACTAAATGAATTTCAAATTAAAATTCTTAGCCTGAATCAAATTTTAAAATTCACAGGTAGGTACAAAAAAAGATACTGTACTGATCAAGTAAGCCAATGTTCTTGTTTAAATATTGAATATTAAATCTGGATTTCAAAGCATTTTTTTTTTTTTTTTTTTTGGTTTTTCGAGACAGAGTTTCTCTGTGTAACCGTGGCTGTCCTGGAACTCACTCTGTAGACCAGGCTGGCCTCGAACTCAGAAATCCGCCTGCCTCTGCCTCCCAAGTGCTGGGATTAAAGGCGTGCGCCACCACCGCCCGGCCAAAGCATTTTATTATTTACAAATTTAACTCAAAAGCTCTTAAGAACACTTAAGATGTGAAATATCAAGTTGCTGAGCAATTAGGAACTACATGTTTTTAAAAACTATGTTTTCCTCAACTCTACTTACTAAGGGCATCAACTTTTTCCCTACTCTAACCCATTAGGCGTATGTATATATGTTTAACTTCACATAGTCACTAAGAATGCTCATACATAGTCCAGTAAGAACACAGGTGCACTTAAATTTTACAAAACCTTTTGTGCTTGTAAGGCAGCTTCCCGCTGTTGCCATCGTTTGTAAAGACCAAACAATGGTGTGGCTCCATCCACCCACTGAATCAGCCCTGATCTCGTTCCCAGTGGTGTTACAGAATAGTGCCGTGCATGGAAACGGGGTGTTTCCTGCCGATTAATTGTAGCAAACATAGTATTCACAATAGATAAAAACTGCATGATTCTCTCATCCAGATGCAAATCTTCTAGTCCTATAAATACAAAGTCAAAATTGCCAGGATGAGTGACAAATGCATCTGGGAGTACACTACTTCTTACATTTTCAGTTAGCAATGAACATAGTAAGGCAGACTTAAGAACAATAGCAAGTTGAATTTAATGGTATTAGAACTAGTTAGTAACAACACTGAGTTGTACTCAGTTGGTCTGCTTATATAAGTTCATAAGCAAGGTGCAGAGGGAGAAATATTTTAACAGGCAGCCAACCAATCACTCAAAATCACATAGGACACAAGAAATACAGAATTTCATCTACAGCAGTCTTATCCTAATGTGCATGCACACTCACATGGATACACATAGGCACACATGTGCACATATCATGAACACACTTGTCTTAAAAATACAACTTAGTTTTAGCTCTACCTTTGAAAAGATAAGGATAGCTCTTCCCATCTGATCCAAGAAAGAGGAGTTTCTTGGGCTTGGTTTTAGTTGGTAAGATGGTGATAGTTCCACCCACACTGTGAATTGTCACAGTATCTCTGGCTGAGACTTCTCCAGGAAGTGCAATTTCAGTGTTAGTCATGGCAGCCAACCAAGGACTGATCTCATCAAGTCGCAAGATGTAGCTTGCTCGTTTCTGCGCTCTCTGTTGCAAACTCAGCATTATCTATGTTCCCAAGGTAAAAAAAAAAAAAGAAGTCTGCATTCTGGTATAGCATGTTTTCTTCTCACTGTACTTGGTTGGCATAAAGGTAAACCCAAACACCCCCTTATATACTTGTTGTAGTCTCTATGTTTGATTTGATGCTAGGGATGAGGACCACCCTTGAAGTGGGGAGTGCTGTATTACTATGTTTTCTGTGATTACCTTGTTAAGACATAACCCCCTTGTTTACCAAATAAAACAAAAATCAAGAGGAGCCATGGGAGAAATTCCCACAGAGGGTCTCTATGAAGCCAAGGGCTATGCCTCAGCAAATCAATCTGTTTTGCCACAGTACAACAGCAGATACAGCCTTGGGACACCACCTGCAAAGTTACTGATATGACAAAGTTATAAGAAAAATAGAGCTCTATCATGAATTTTTAAGAGGCTGTACAAAACTAAACAGCACAACAGACAACACTGTACCAGACAATATTTTAACAGAAGTAAGAAGTTTAAAGATGACCACTTGAAATATGAAAAAAACAAAAAACATGAGAACCACTGCTAATAACCACAGGTAGCAATGAATGTATGATACACAGATCTATCGCCTGGAACAAAGAATCAAGCAAAGCTCTATCCCTGTTTATAGCTAATGTTAACAAACTAACATATAAACTTTCAAAGCTATTTTCAGTAAGTTGTTTATAAAATTACACAAACTGGAAAAATCTCCCCTTAAAGGATAGTAACAAATAAACTAGCATGTTCACATAAAGACACTATGTTTAGTCAAACATGGAGCAGGGATGGAAAAATCCAGAGATTCAGGAGTGGAAAAGTACTCATCTAACATGCAAGGCCCCTTAGGTCTGACAGCCAATGCTATCAATATGCAACAACAAACTACAGCTTTTTTGTAAAAAAAAAAAAAAAAAAAAAAAAAAAAAAAAAAGAAAGAAAAGAAAGAAAAGAAAAGAAAAGATGTATTTCCATTTTATGTGCATTGGTGTTTTGACTGCCTATATGTCTCTGTGAGGATGTCAGGCCCCCTGGAACTGGAATTATTGACAATTGTGAGCTGTCATGTGGGTTATATGAATTAAGCCCAGATCCTTTGGAAGAGCAACCAGTTCTTAAACAATGAGTCATCTATCCAGCCTAAACTACAATCCTAAAATTTTTTTCAATGATTTATTTCATATACATCTCCCTCCAGGTTTTTAACTAATAAAAACAAGTAAGAAACTGGTTTTGAACCTTGAAAACCTGGCCCTACATAATAAGCTGATTGGGCATAAGAAACACCATAATGTGCTGGATGTGGTGGCATGTATCTTTAATCCCAGCACTCGGGAGGAAGAGGTAGGTGGCTCTCTATAAGTCTGGTCTACAGAGGGAGGGAGTTCCAGGACAGCTAGGGCACCACAGAGAAACCTTGCAAAAACAAACACCATAGTTTGCATTAGTTTTCTGGTCTAGTATTTCAGGATTTTTTTTCCTTTTATTCTTTCTTTTCTTTTCTTTTCTTTCTCTTTTCCCCTCCCAGACAGGGTTCTCTGTGTCATCTCTAGATATTCTAGACCAGGCTGGCCTTGAACTCAAAGATCTGTCTGCCTCCTCTTTCCAAGTGCTGGGATAAGTGCAACCACCATGCCCAATGAGTTAGCAGTTTTCATTTACTGAAGCTGTATGCACTTTTGTTCCTACGTCTGTTTAGATTTGTGTTTTCTTCTTCCCATGACAGTAAAGCCCAACAAAAAAAAAAAAACCAGCTAAAATCCTCTAAGTGTCAGAGAAAGGAGAAAAAGAAGAAAAAGTATGATACAAATGACTGATGGTACCATTGCTATGAAAGAAAAAGGCTGTTTCTGTTTCAGAAAACAGAATTAAGGAGAGAGCAACACAAAGATTCTCAAATATCTGAATCCACTAATAATTCTAATCAGCAAAATACATTACTATATTGATGACAAAATAGGTCAATTTTAATCCATCTTACTATTCAGGGTGCTTTAGACTTCAGAGGGCATCAGGTTTTAAAATATCAGCATTAGTCTTACTGTAAACCACTAATTAAAAAATCTGGGCATTACTCCAAAAGTTTTAGATTTTTGGAGCATTTCAAATTTGTGATGCTGAACCTGAAAAAAGAAAACGCCTACTTGTCACCTTAAAAACTATAGGCAAAAACTCCAACTACC
Organism: Mastomys coucha; assembly: GCF_008632895.1. Classification (NCBI taxonomy): domain Eukaryota; kingdom Metazoa; phylum Chordata; class Mammalia; order Rodentia; family Muridae; genus Mastomys; species Mastomys coucha. The sequence goes on from NW_022196904.1 coordinate 107,121,273, forward strand.
TTATCTCATACGAGAATATAAAAAACAGCAGCTACAGCTAAGGCCTTACAGGATATGCCTAATAATATAAAGGCATAGTGTTTTCCATCTTCCCTGCCTTCCAGTCCCCAGACCCTCAAAATAATTAAAATACTTTTTCTCCACTTTCTTGACCAATAAATAAAAAGAAATAACTTCAGCAGGCTTTTAACTTTCATCTTGTATTCCAAAGTCAGCATGCTGTTTTAAGTGTGTGTCTCCTGGGAAACTTTCTATGTGAACAGCACTTTACAACCACTCTGTACCTCTTTAAAGGGAATCCAGCTGCTACCAGGCTTGGCGGGGTTTGATGGGGTCTTTAGTTTTTCAAGGGCATTGTCGATGGCATCACCATAGTTATCCTGGAACCACTTTTCATGAGGTGTCTCTGCAGGGGCAGCAGTGATGCTCCGCACATGCTCCAAAGCAAACACGATGGGCTTCATCAGTGCTGTGTGCTTCTCTCGCATGATGGCAATTTTCTCTTCTCTGACCAAAGACATTTTCATTCAAATATTTATTTATAAAAAGTTTTATGTAAACATGAAATAATTCAAATGTATCAATTGTTAAGTAAACAGTGTCAAAAAACAGAAGTAAAATATTGAAATAACTTACTACCTAATGCTGTTTTGAAAAAGAAAAAAAAATCAATAAAAGAGAGACTGCTTTGCTTTTCAATTTTGCTAGTGAAAATGATCTGAGCCCTAACCTTAATCATAAGCAAAAACAATGCAAAATGGACCAACTATACAGATGCAGAAAAATTAAAACTATCAAACTCCTCATTAAAAGCATAAGGGGAAGGGATCTTTACAATAAATATAATTGTGACTTCTTGAATATGGCGCCATACAAACTGACGACTCAGAATACTGGCAAATGCTTGCATATCATGAATCTACGAGGTCTTACCCAGACTTTTTTTTTATTTCCTACATCTCAACAGCAAAACAACTTAATTAAACATTTTTCAAAGATACACACTCAATAATTACGATACAAAAAGAAGCTACTTGTGTTAGTACTCTTTAGGAAAACACAAATCAAAACTACAATGAGATACAACTTAGCATACATGAGGACTGTGAAGAGAACTCCCAGAAAACTGCCAACCGTTGGCTGAGAAATGGCTCTGTGGGCAAGTCTACCACACAAGCATGAGGATTTGAATTAGAATCCTCAGAAGTCATGTAAAAGCCAGAAAAAGTGGTGAGAATGTGTTGAGAATCTCAACACATGACAGAGATACATAGTAGAGAAAGGAGAAAGCTCATGGACCAACTAGCCTCATGTACACAGCAGAAAGCAGGTGGGAGTGAGCGAATTTCTGCATTAAATAGGTGGAAAATGAGGCCCCACACCCAAGGTTTTCCTCTGACCTCTTTAGAAAGGCCACAGCATGCATGTATACATACCATGCATCATATATACAAACATACAATTAAATGTTGGCAAAAAAATAGGAGAAAGCCAGAATCCTCCTGCATTGAAAATAGGAACATAAAATGGTACAATCTTTGAGGAAAAGATTCTTCAGCTTAACAAGATAATCACATTAGTCGGTAAATTTACCAAGTATCACATAGAATAATCCAAGGATTCAGTCAGTTACTGCACACCAATGTTCAGAGCAGCATTGGTCACACAGCTAAAGACAAACCCAAGTCTCTTAACAGCTGAGTCAAAGAGTAAAATTTGGTTTATGAGGGCTGACACATGGCTCAGCTGGTAAGGGTATTTGTTGATACCCCAAAATTATCAGGCTTATCCAAGACCTACATGGTAAAAGAAAAAACCCAATTGCACAAGTTTTCCTCTGATCTGCATATGCACAGCATACACACATATATAATTGATAAAAATGTCTTTCCTAATCTGGAGAATCTATACAATGCAGTATTGTTCAATAATCATGGAAAGAAACAGATGCATGCTATACTACAGCAAGGTAAACCTTGAAAACCTAGGGCTAAGTGAAAAAGTTACAAAAGAATATGATTCTACCATATGAGACACCTAAACCAGGATAGTTCATAAAGCAAGAGCAAGAAATAAGAACTAGAGGTAATAAGGGGCAAACAAAGTTTATTACTAAGTACTGAGCCTATCTGAAGTTGGAAATTATTCTAGCAGAGGGTAGTGGTAATGAAGGCACAGTACTATGAGCACTCAACTGTACACCTATCTGAGATTGGAAATTATTCTAGGAAAGGGTAGTATAATGAAGGCACAGTACTGCAAGCACTCAACTTTACAGTTAAAAATGATTAAGACTATGAATTTTGATATGCTGACTATCACATTAACAAGAAAAAAGTAGGGAGAGCACTGGAAGATGGTTCAGTAGTTAAGAGCACCAGCTGCTCTGACACAGCATCCAGATTCCGTTCCCAGCACCCACATGGCAGCTCACAACCATCCTTAACTCCAGTTCCAGGAGATCCAATGTTCTCTCCTGACTTCCACGGGCATCAGGTATATATGTGGTACACATACATACTGGCAGGAAAACACTTAAACACATAAAACAAGCAAATCTAAAAGACAAAAAAGCAGGAGCCTCATCTTTCCAGCAAAGGAGTGAAGACATACTTGCGCAAGGTGTTGTTGTTCTGGACTCTCTTCACCTCATCCTCCAGCTGCTGAATTCGTCTCAGGACGTACATATGCTGCTGTAACAAAACTCCCAGCCAGAGCTCATCCCAGAGTACAGTGACCCTACGGAGCTCTGCCACAAGCATCTGGACCTGCAGACATAACACATCCACATGGCTCACAAGGCAGGATCCAATTAATACAGAGGTAATGCTCATTTCTCAAAAATTCATCAGCAGCACACTATCAACATAGATTAATGAGACCAATTCCAATTATTTTATAAAGCTTTGGTTCTCTGATATGATTCTCCTAACAGATATTAGCTTTAAGATTTGGGGGTGGGGGTCCTGCAATAAATACTACTTTGTAACAAAGAAATCAGTTTTCTTGTACCTGTAAAACCATCGTTGGGTTGGCAGAGGATAGTTTATCTACAATTTTGCTGTAGCAATCCTGCATCATGGCCTGGTCTTCATTTAAACCACTTTTAGGTTCATCTTTGTTGCTATCCTGAGAAGCAGGAGGACTTCCTCCTTCACATTCGGAAACCAGCAGTTCTTCTCCTTGAATATTTCCAAGTAAAGTTGGAATTGCAGAAGAATACTTATTTCCTGTAGTGGGATGCAACAGGAATACGTGCACACACTGGGTATGGAATACAAGGATACTCTATTTCACAGTGCTGTGCATGAAGCATAAGATTATGGTGTTCTGTACTTTTACAAGGTGTGCTTTTCATGTATGTTTATAAATACTGTAAACCATTAGAGGAAAGCTGGAAGAAGATGGCAAGCAAACAGGAAGCGTCCCTAGAGTGTATAGAGCATTCTCTAATGTTTATCTTAAACAGCTCTATGCTAAGCTCCTGAGGTATGGTAAGGAGTAATAACATGCAAAACACATAGACACATAGTAGCTATTCAGTAAGTTAGAGCCATTACTAACAAAAAACACATCACCCAAAAGGCACTTGAAAATCACTGGTAAAATAATTTTTAGCTGGGCAAAGGAACACATGTCTTTAACCCCAGCACTCTGTGAGTGCAAAACTAGCTTGTTCTACATAGTGAGTACCAGGCCATTGAGGGTGATACAGTGAGACTGTCCAAATAAATAAATATATTTTAATGTTGCATACCTGAAGACTGGGATTCACTGCTAAGTGATATGGTTCCTACTATTGCAGGATACAATATGAGGTGTGGGGAATCTTGGGCCACACGGCAGAGGAGGTTACAAATACTCTGGCGAACATACACTTCAGGGTGATTTAAGCGTGAGAAAAGCTGTGGAATAATTCCTTCAGGAGAAAAAAACAAAGTTACTAAAAGCTATGAATTTTAGGAGTATAAAAGGATAAAACCTGATTATGTCAGTATCAGCACAGATCTTAAAGGCCAAGTTCTCTCTGTGGTAACAAAGGCCCGTTTAGTGTAGAACTATAATCATAGTCCAGAGAAATTAAAGCACTGAATGTTCAGCATATGCCTCAAAGAAGGCAGATAAAACAACTGTGACAGAGGGTTATACTAAGTCCATCAAACTTATTTTCACCATCCTCTCCAAAACTGATTTTTGATAATGAAAAGATTTTGCCTTCTAGCCTCTCAGTTATCTTCAAGGTAGGAAGGAGGAGAGGTTTTAATGAGACACCAAACAGTCCAGGTTGTCCTATGAACCAGTATGGCTGTTCTCTAACATTTTCAAATACATAACATAGAGAAACAAACTATTTCTATCCCACTCAGAAACATATTTACTAAACAGGGCATTTTATTTAGGCCAATACCTCTCCATGGAGCAGTAGGGGTTGTCTCCAAGCCATGTTCCAGATACTGCCGGAGCTCACCAGCATGCTTCACTAGCAACCTGAGCAGTCGAAGGGTAGCCATTACAATCACATCATCAGTGCTCTGCTCTGCTCTGTGACTTAAATGGAGCCTGGGGTCATCCTCATCTAACAGAACCTAAGTGAACAATTAGGATAAGAAAACCATTTCTGCTACTACTCTTTGTCTATAGAAAAGAAATTCCAATTGAATTCCCTTAGAAGACTGTGCCACCTACCTGACCAGCATTTAGCTTAAGGAAAGTAAAATATGCACTGCAAGACAATTTGTACAGGCTGAAGATTCTGTCTACAACTTTCCTCCACACTTTAATAACACCTTCAGTTGCATTTTCATCGAGTTCGGAAAGCCAAGGGCAGCTTGATATTAACTGCCGCCAGATAACATCGACCATGTCATCGTCCTCATTATCTTCACTCTCTGTTATCTGAAGTGTTATATCTTCATCCTAAAGAAAATGTTGGCATAGAATAATTTTTAACATGAAAAGGAAGGAAGATACATGATCTTACTATCATTTGGAGATATTTTTCTCATATATGATACACTAAATAATTCCAAATACTAAATTCATTAGTAAGCTTCTCTTTATAATATGCTTATCAATACAGCCAATTAGGCAAAGAATAAAGACTGCTGGGGTTTCCTGTTTTTAAACAGAAATTTAAATGCTTCTAAACTACAATACAATATTGTGCCTGTAGAAAAAGAAAAATCTGGGGCTGGTGAGATGGCTCAGCGGGTAAGAGCACCGACTGCTCTTCAGAAGGTCATGAGTTCAAATCCCAGCAACGACATGGTGGCTCACAACCACCCGTAATGAGTTCTGACGCCCTCTTCTGGTGCGTCTGAAGACAGCTACAGTGTACTTACATATAATAAATAAATCTTTAAAAAAAAAAAAAGAAAGAAAAAGAAAAATCTGTTCAACGGATGTGAAAAAACAGAAGAGAATATGAGTGACAAACACTACTCTATTTGTAATATTATAAATACCACCTCGCAATAGTTTTAACAGAGACTCATGGATACAAATTTTAGAATAGAATTCAGTCAACAGAATTTAGCTTTGCGAATAAAACCCACACTTTTGACTACTACATATTGAACAGCTATAGAACTATAAAACTTAAGGACACTTTGAGAACAAGGGAACCACTGTCCAAAGTCATTTATTTAATCTTAAATGCGCATGTATAGACCAAGGGTGGGGGTAGGGGTCAGAGTATCTCCCCATGTGGAAGTTTCCAGGTAATCTTGTAAAGAGCCTTACATTTCCCCTTTTACTGCTGACTAAATCACCAGTCCAAGAACCTAACTTCAGATAAGAGTAATTAAGAGAAATTTAATTTACATAAAATTAACTTAACCTATTTTCAACAAGAACCCTAAGAAATCACTTGATTTCTTAAGAAATTATGATCTTAAGTAGGGAAAAGACAACTTTAGAGTCATCTTAAAAGTGAGATTTTATCTACAACACACTAATCAGCCTAAACGTCATTCACTATTTAATAAAGTACCCAATTCCCTCAAAAACTGTGAGTTTCAAAAGGAATCTTAGCACAACTTCCCCAGATCCACTGTATCCTGTTTTCCTTACCTGAATTCCTGCTGGCCGACATACTGCTTGTCCAAGAATACCATATATTCTCTCTTTCTCTTCTTCAGTTATAGTATCTGGAAGCAGATTTTGAACTTCAGATTTCTCTCTAGGCAACAGACGAACACCTTCTCCCTGACTATAAAAATAAACAAGGCATCAAATATTTCAGCTACCAAACTCTCCCAATGACATTTTATGTCTCCATTTTACAAAGGGTTATAGCAACTACACATTGAAACATACATACCTGGCATTGTCAACCACCTTTCTGCCCCACCTATAAGCCCAACTAGCCAATGCTGCCCAAGATTTGGCTACTTCAGGTGCCTGCACTGAAGACAGGTGATACAACTGTCCCAAAATGAAGTCAGGTTCTCCAACTCCAATATGCACTGCCATGAGAGGGAAAATAAAGAGTTCAATGTTACATGCAGAAACGTCTAATGGTGTTATGACTGACCTGTTAAGACTTTATTATTTGTAAACAAGCAATAAGCCCAATATTATCACAGTTCATAATTTGTTATGGCCAAAATTTGGATACTTTTCTGCAATGTGACTATATTAAAAGACATCAGCCTCTCCTATCAACTTACATAAACATCTGTGGAAACATTTGTACCTTTAATGACACCTGAGCAGTCAGGTGTCAAAACATGCTGTAGAACATCTTACATCCTGCTTTTGAGTGGCTATTCCCTCATGAATCATTTTAAACATTTAGAAAAACAATGAAGGTGATAAGCATACCACGGAGATCCACAGAATCAACAGATCTTTAGTTCCATCTTAAATAGAGAAAACTGCCTGGTTTAGTGAGTTCACATACCATGACATAAACTAATTTTAAGACCTATCCCTTATGAATATCATGACCCTAGTTAACATCGACACTAGAATTAATTTTTTAGAACTAGTGGACAACAAAAACAAAATGTACTTTTAACCTCAAGCTTCAGCACAACAAAATGAAGTTGTATTCTCCTGTGTCAGTTAAAAGATTAGTTATCTCCCAAACTGATTAGTATGTAAGTCAGTAAAATATCTACATAGAATGCATGAGGCACAGTGTCTATAACCAGTAAAATACACAAACAGGGGGATGGTGGGACGCAGGGGCAGCAGAGGGAGACAGTGCCACCTCCCTATAACTCAGCATTTAGGAAACTCAAGAAGGAAAGTTTTGAGTGTGAGACCAGCTAGGCTCTGTAGGAAGGAAGATACTCTCTCAAAAGAAATATAAAGCTGATGGCTGTGGTGGCATATTCCTTTAATCCCAGTAGTTGGGCATGAAAGGCAGGGATCTCTGTGAGTTTGAAGCCTATGTAACAAGCTCTAGGCCAGCAAATCAACACAGGAAGACTATCTCAAAAAAGGGAAAAACGAAACAAAACAAACCAGAAACTGGGGATGAAGCTTGATAGTAGCTTCCCTTACACATTGAAAATGGTTAAATAGTGTGTTTGCCAACTAGTTCATCTAATTCCATACAACTATGAGCTGTTGCTCATTCCTGCAGGAGACACCCTTCAAACAAAACTGCTTTTCCATTGGACCCCACAAGAGGTTTCCGTGCTTTTCTGAGGGAAAAAATTTCTACTTAAAGCATGGATCTTTTACCTATCGCACAGCTCTGCAGGGAACAGCCCTCCTGCTGTCAAAGCAACAAGGACTTACTGCAGTTTCACAGGCATATTGTTTATTAGACACAATTGGAAATGTCCCCTTTGCTTTTATGTGTGATAATAAAAATAAACCTGTAACTAGCATGCCCAAGAGCCTGGATTCAATCTCTAACACACTCCGCCCCCCAAAAACACCCTTTGTTTTGTTTAAATGAATCAACCATCTATTTCTTGGCCAGTGTCAGACAGAATAAGACACTTGAGTCTTTCTATACTTTCTATGTTCCAACAATCAAGTATAACATAATACAAGCTATTGTTACATGTCTGCTGTTCCTGACACTAACTTCTTCATGACTCAAGGTAAAAATACCCACTCATCAGGAAAGCAACTTGCACCTAAAAGGTTAGACAGACAACAATAAGTTATTGCCAGGCAACATGTTTTTGTAGTTGAACTTTTTGTGGCAAATTATACCTAGCATAACACTGATTTACACTTATGAAGTTGGTATTTTTAAAGCTAATAAAAGATGAAATCATACCTGTAGACTCACTCTCAATCCGAGGGTGGTCTTCTCCAACTGTATTAGCAGATGGTAGCTCTATTAGAGCGAGTATGTTCCTAGACAAAGTAGAAAGGCCTGAAAGGTTCTGTTGCTGCTGAGCTCTGTACACCTGCCTCAGCTGGCCCGAAATCTCTTTCCATTCTGCCTGGACCCATTTAGCCAGGGTCAGAATTGACTTAGCCACAGCATATTCAGCTTTCGCAGACTTGCAAAAAGATATAGCACAAGAACTCAACATTTCCATTGCGTGTGATGACTGGCCTACAGAAAAAAAGAAAGAAAGAAAGAAAGAAAGAAAGAAAGAAACACATACATATATAAAAATAATATTTTACCCTTAATGATTTCAAGATGAAGTAATTACTCATTTTTCTGTTTTTAAAAACATAAATTCAAGGTGATGGTACATGCCTTTAATTCCAGGTCTTGGGAGACAGAGGTAGGTAGATCTCTGTGAGTTCAAGGCTAGCCTGGTCTACAGAACAAGTTCTAGTATAGTCAAGGCTACACAAAGAAACCTGTCTGGAAAAAACAAATAACAAACAAACAACTTCCTACAACTCTAGTTTCAGAGGATCCAGCACCTTCTGTCCTCTGTGTACCAGGCACATATGTATGTGGTACATATATATACATGGAGGCATTCAACACATAAATAAAGTAACAAAAACTAACACAAAATAAAATACAATATCATAAAGCCAGGCAGGCATAGTAACAAGGCTTTAATCTCAACACTCAGGAAGCAGAAGCCAGCCTGCTTGACATAGTGGGTTTCAGGCCAGCTACAAAAGTTGTTAACAGTAACAACAATAAAAAATTCAAGAGCTGGGAAAGTGAACAAGTGGGTTAAATGCTTGTTGTGTAAGCATTGAGGACTAGTTTGATATATAAATAAATGCTGGGTGGGCATGACAGACTGCCTGCAACCCCAGCACTCTGAGAGGGGATATGGGTTCAAGTGAAAAAAATTCCTGCCTCAGTAATATGAGATGGATAACAATCAAGGACATCCACTGTCAACCTTTGGCCCACACACATACATGCACACACACGTGAACTTATATGTAGGCATGGCTCCTACAAATGCAAATAAGTAGGAGCATATCACATTCCCCATAAGGAAATAATTGAATCCAGACATAATCAAGGATCTTTGAAAACATGTCTTACTAAAGGACACTGTATTAAACTTACATCTCTTGGAAACAACTATTAAATATTAACACCAGCATGCCAGGCAGTGGTGGCGCATGCCTTTAATCCTAGCACTTGGGAGGCAGAGGCAGGCAGATTTCTGAGTTCGAGGCCAGCCTGGTCTACAGAGTGAGTTCCAGGACAGCCAGGGCTATATAGAGAAACTCTGTCTCAAAAAACAAAAAACAAACAAACAAACAAAAAAACACTAGCATGCCATAAACAATGTTCTACAAAAGCTGGAAATAACTTTTTTCTAAAATATTTCTTTTTACCACGCACAGAAGTGTGCATATAGTATACTAACCTGCTGTATATAACAATTTGGTTTTTTCAATATCAAGCTCAGGCCCCCATTTTTCATCCACTTGACCTTGAGTGGATAGTTTTTTAAAATGCTGGACTAAGTCCTGGGCAGTGGTTGTCTTTCCCAGCTGAACCTCACTGCATTGTGCCAGCAGTCTTGTCGCCAGTGACACATTCCCCCGTTTTCTAGCAAATTTTGCTGCAGTCAGACCTAATTCCATGAGATGGCTTCTAATCGGTACTGTTTGTGCTAGAAAGAAGAAAAATGTTTCATTAGTGCCCAACTCACTTAACTCCTGGAGGGCAGTGTTTCCAAAACATGTTCTTGGTTACCATCTCTTAACCCCCAAACCCTAACAGCTAGCACAGTGTTTAGCATGTAACAGTGTTTAAGTGAAGAAACACAAGCAAGTAGAGCATAGTGAAAAACATTTTCTACAAGAAATTAACTTTATTACAACTGAATTGTTCAGAAAGGAGCCTCCATCAGAGACTGTCATGTTCATTCAATCACTGCTCAGGTTTCTCTGCTGGACTCAAATCTCCTTGGTTGTAACAATGGAGACAATAGGCCCACCCAACCTGCCATTACTGCACAAAAAAAAGATCTATTCAGTAACTTTAGTCACCATATAATCAACTAAAACTATAGAACTGAGGCAAGGTATTATTCTCTGGCAATAAAAGAGACATTTTCCTTTAAAAAAAAAAAAAGACAAAATTTGCATACTCATTCTCTAATATTTTTCATTCGAAGCATTTGAAAATCCTTAACATTTGTAGCACATATTAAATGTTGAAGAACTTGAACATAAAACATATAAACAAGCCTTATTACTTCATTAAAAATGGGCAAAAGATGCTGAACATAGTGCCATATACATTTAATCCAAGCACTGGATATCTGAGTCTAAGGACAGTCTAATCTACTTTTGATTCAAAGACGACCAGAGTGACACAGTGTGACCCTGTTAAAAAAAAATAGAAAAAAGGCCAGGCATGGTGGTCATACCTATAATTCCAACATTCAGGAAGCAAGGCTTCCTCAATATCTGTGAGGTTAAGGCCAGCCTGGCCTCAATACCAAGTGCCAGGGCTACAGAGAGAAACCTTATTTCCTCCCCCAATAAAAAAGAAAAGTAAGCAAAAGATGTCAAGAGACATTTGAAACATAAAGCACACAATAGCATTTGTGCAAAGAAACTGCACTATGACCAGAGAATACAAACTAAAACCATGCACTAAAATTATACCCCCACTAGTAACTAAAAAAAGAACAAGACAACAACTGGAACATTCATAAATACTAAAAAACATAAAAAAGGCATAAGCACTATCTAAGAAATACTGAAGTATTTACAAAGTAGAACCCAATAATGCAACAATCTCACTGCTATACTTTAACTCAAGAGGAACACAGCCCTAAGATTTGACCATGGCATTGAACACAAATATAGTAACAGTAAGTCTTGTCAACTTGACAGGATTTGGAATCATCACAGAAATAGACTATGAATGAATCTGTGAGGGTGTCTCCAGAAAGGTTTAACTTTTAAGATGGGAAGACTCACCCAAAAAGTCTATGGGAACAAAAAAGAGAAAGCAAACTAAGCATTAGCATTTATCTCTGCTTCACGGTGGCAGATATGACCAGCTACCTTGTACTTCTACTTCCATGATTTCCCTATCATGTTGAACTGAACCTTGAACTTGGAGCCAACATAAACCCTTCTTTCCTTAGGTTTATTGCCAGGTTTTAGCTGAAGCATCAAGAAAAATAGTACAAATGTTCATAGCAACTTCATGCTTAGCTACCCAACTAGAAAAACTGAAAACAAACTCACACCAGAAAATGGAAAAATAAACAAATGGTGGCACATCCATACAGTAGAATACTACTGGACAATAAAAAAGGTCCACTCTACTAGCAAATTAACATGGAAAAATACCATGTAAGCTAGAGACACCAAATATAGTATCACAATTCCATTTATGTAAAGACACAGCAAAGATGAATCTAATTTACAATGACAGAAAGATAAATCTAATTTACAGTGCCAGAAAACAAATGATCAACTGCCTAAGATGGGGCAATGGTAAGAAAATGAACAGAGAGACACAGGACTTTCTGGGTACACAGAGGAAGATGGGAAAAAAACTCAAACTGCACACTTAAATGTGGATTTTACATCTCAGTGGAACGAATTTTAAGAAAAAGAAGATCAGGCCAAGAGGTAATATATGCCTTTAACCCCAGTACCTGAAAGGCAGGATGGATCTCTTAAGTTTGAAGCCAGCCTGATCTACACAGTAAATTCCATAAGAGATTGGTGCAAGAGATGAGAATAGGAGAGGGGAGGGGAGGGGATGTTACCTTTAATTTTCTCTAACAGTTGATTCTGGTACATGGTATATCTCAATGCCTGCATCCATGGCCGCACATCATGCTGTTTACATGAGCGAAGAGCATCGCTAAAGAGTGGGATAAGACAGTCCTGCCAGAAGACAAAGATCTGTGTAAAACCAACTCTCCTAATACGTTCAGGATAGACTACAGCTTTTAGATCTATTCCAACTTTCCTACAACCTTCCATCATGTCTCTTGCAACCTGTGGTTCATATATTTGAATACTTGCTCCCAGCTGGTGGAACTGTTTGGGAAAGATAAGGCGATATGGCCTTGTTGAAGTAGTAGAGTAAATGAGGGCAGGCTTTGAGGTTTCAGCATTCAGTGTCTCTCACTCTCTCTGCCTCCTACTTGGAAATCAAAACCTATAGGCTGGGCAGCCATGCCTATGGTCTGCCATCAAGAACTCTAGCACTCTGAAACTATAAGCTCCAAATTAAATACTTTCTTTTATAAGCTGCCTTGGTCATGCTAAAAAATTAATGCATTAAAAAAGAAACTAAGCCACACCTTGTTTTATTAAATAAATCCAGAATATTAAGTACAATTTCTCAGTATATTTACTAATAAAGTACATTTGTAAAAACATGTATTTACTATAAGCCAGAATTCCAGAAAAGCATTTTCTACTGATAAACTACTGATTCTATAATTTTCAAAGATTGCAACTCTTTTGCAAAGGTTCTCTCTTTGGTTGAAGCTTATTCTCTTTAAGAGTCAAATCCAAAAATTTACCAAAAGGCCAAAACCTCAGGTTCTTCTGTCTACCCTATACTACCACAAATGAAAATCTGTCTAGAGGCAGGAGAGATGGCTCAGTGGTTGAAGGGACTGGTTGCTTTTCTAGTGGCCCCAAGTTCAATTCCCAGCACTTGCACGGCAGCTTACATCTGTCTGTAATACAAGGATCAAACAAACTCATAGACATACACGCAGGCAAGACACTAATGTACATAAAATAAAAATAAATTATTCTAAAAAAGAAAAGAAAATCTGTCTAGAAATTTATTTTATTCGTCTGAGTTCACCAGTTTACTCAATTATAAATTCTACTTTAAAATCTGAGAAAATAATGATCTATACTATCATATTAATACTCAAAGAAAATGCTTACAAAAATACACTTCAGGGATGGAGAGATGGCTCAGTGGTTAAGAGTACTTATTGCTTTCAGAAGACCCATGTTAAATTCCCAGCACCCCCATGGTGGCTCACATCCATCTGTAACTCAAATCATAGGAGATCCAATGCCCTCTTCTAGTTTCTAAAGGCACCAAACATGTAAGTGGTACACAGACATGCATGCAGGCAAAACATTCATACACATTATCTAAATTTTTAAAAAAATGTATGGAAAAAAACAAAAAACAAAGCAAAACAAACAACAAATAATCTACATACCTCTGTTGAAAGTCTATTAGAAACTGTGTTCTCGAGTGCAGATGAGCAGTATAGCTGCAGGGTACTCAGTACTGGCAAGGATTGTGACACCGTTAGTGTAGACAATCTTAGTGGTCCAATAGCAATGCGTGAGGTTTGCTTCAAGTACTTTACCACATTTCTGAAAGAACGTATTTGCTGTCAACTAATTAACATTCTTGAGCTGATAGTCATTAATAACAAGTCACTAAGGCATAATCATTTGGCAACAAAAATCAGCGGTCATAGAAAAAAAGGCAGCCTGCTCTACAGTAGACTGTGAGCAAGGTAAGACATTTACTTTTAGTGGTTTCTGCAATCTACAGTTTCAGTCACAGCACCCCTTGCAGCCAATGTACACTAGAGACTCACTCGGTTAAGGACTGCCATTTCTGATCTTGTTCCACATGGTTTAAAGCAGTAACCAGGAAGACCGAGCTTCTCAACAGTTGGACTTCAATAGCTTTCTGAAGCTCCCGTGGGTCTGGGCTTAGCATGTTAGGAAGCAGTTTTTTCATATCTAAACAAGTTAAATAATTAAATTATTTTGATCTTAATATACAAAAGTATTAATATAGTCTAGCTATATTTAATTATCATTAATAAAAACTTCCTTTCATTAAGTTTAGGTAGTTAGACAAAAAGCATTTCAGATTGCAATATAAACAGCATTATTTAACATTAAAATTACACTTCCTGCCTCTAAGAATTACCTGCCCTTAAAAGAACAAACAGTAGCAAGCAACCTATCTTCCCCCTTCTTTTTCCATTCATACCTTGCTCAAAAATAGACTAAAACTTAAATCTAAAAAGATCTAACCATTTCAGTGAATTTGCCTCCACTTTAGTTCATGAAATTTAAGATCACTTTTTTACTTATTTAGTGGTGTGCGCTGTGTGTGCATCTGGGGGGAAAAGTCAACCTCTGGTACTCTTCGAGTATCATCCATCTTTGTTTTGAGACAGTCTCTTAGTGGCCACCCTACTCTACCTTCCTTTCACTGGGATTACAAGCATATAGCATCATACATGGCTTTTTGACACGGACCCTATGGATTGAACTCAGCTCTTCATGCTTGTGTGACAAACATTTTAATGACTGAGCTAGCTCCTAAATCCCAAACTTATTTATATATCCTTAACTAAGTTTAGCCAAATTCATTTATACCAGAAAAACTAAAATAATTCTAAAACAAGTAAACTATAATTATTATAGACTTGAAATTAAGTTCAGAGATGAAAACCAAAACCACCAGGCACAATGGAGCCCAGTACCCAGGAGAGAGACAGAGGTAGGAAGATGTCATGAATTCAGGCAAAGTCAACATACAGAGTTCCAAAGGAACACACACACACACACACACACACACACACACACACACACAACACACAACACACACTCAGAGAGAGAAAAAGAGACAGACAGACAAACAGACAGACACACACAGAGAGACAGACAGACAGACAGACAGACAGACACACACTCCAAAATTTCAGAAAGGAAAATTAGTTTTAAAATAAAATTTTCTCTCATTCTTAAATGTAAGCAAGAGGTTAATTACATGGAAACAAAACTGACATTGACTACAAAAGTCAAGAGGGAAACTGTCAAGAATGATCCTGGTTGGTTTGTGCAGCTCTCCACAGAGGTACTTGAGAGCCTTACACAATGCAGCCTACTCTCCAAGGGACAAACCTCAAAAACACAGCAGACCTCTGAATGTCACAGCAGCAGTGTGCAGTGTGTTCACCAAGATGAAAACTGCAGCCAAAACACTGCTTTGTACTTTCTCAAGCTAAATGTCTACATTCATTTCGAAGTATCTATATCACCTCTTTCTAGTTTAGTTCTGAGCCATTTTTCATTTGCTTTACCAACTACTAATAGCACAACCCTAATTCTGTTTCTTTGCATAGTCTAGGACTCCAAATAAATAGACAGAAACTTACAGATTTCCTACGGAAAGATAATGAATAATCTTGTTATGAAAAAAATAAAAACCGTTCTCAAATACCTATTTTTTCTTTTGACCCTCCAGCAAGCAGATTAATATTTTCTCCTGGTAATAATTCCAACTGCTCAGTGCATTCAACAAACTCTCCAGACTCGAAGCTGCTTAGTGACCTGTAATTAAAATACTCATCAGCTTGTGTTAGACCTCACCAGTCCTGTATAACCACTGGGGGCTACAGAGAGAACAAGCACTAGAAGGAAACAGCCATCTAGAGAAATGGCATTTACAGTAAAGCACTGTTTCATCTTGATGTGGCTCCCATGACCTCAGTAACACTACAGCTGCAATGACAGGAAAACAGGAAGGTCCTAGCCATGACAACCAGTTGAGCTTGCTCGCCCCTGTGTCTCCATCTTTCTGTAGTGGTCCAGGTGCCTTTTAATACACTGGCAGTAGACTCTACAGTATGTCTTCAATACTTGCTCTCTTCAAACCACTGCATCCAGCTAGTTAGCTGGCCTCTCCCCCACCAAGAGCCTACAATCTTTCCTATAAGTCTCCTACCATATAAGTTTTGTACCTTAGCTCTGACTCCTTCACTAAGACCCTGGTTTTTATGTTTTTTGAGACTCATATACCCTCCCTGGAAGAATTCCAATGTTCTGTTTTCTTACCTGCAGCCATTTCCTATGGCCCTGGTGCTCCAATGCCAAAATGAGATGTCTTAGTCATACTAAGCTCCACACTGCTCTGCTGTCCTACCACAGATACTCTCTAATCAGGAAGATTTATGTTCTCCATCTCTCTCTCCTATCTTTTGTTAAGACAAGCTCTCCATTGCTTTGGAACTCACTTATATAACTAAGGATGAAAGTCCTGACTCTGCCTCTCAAGCGCTGCCTACACTCACCCACCCCCAGCCCACCCCAACTCCCATGCTCTCCTTATCTGCCTTTATCACTGGTCCCTTCTCTTATCACTAGGTCTGAAAACAGCAATGGAAATGTTCATCGGCTGCCATACCCAACTCCTGCTCCAACCTACACCCAGTATAACCAGTTGTTTCTCAAATGAGACAGTGAGAGTTAAGTACTGGCTGCTGCTGAACTGTTCATGTCTAGTGACCAAAACAAGACCCTGGGTTTTCTGGTGGCAGGATCCCCATGTTCCCACTGCTCTACAGTTCTTGACTTTCAGCTGCTGTCCTCTTCCAAACAAAACAAAACAAAACTAACTATTTTGATTTCTTCTGCCCTTACTCCAATCTGCCAAGGCTATCCTAAACTGTCTATGCGTAACTACTTTCCTTGAGACACAGAAAAGTCAAGTGTACTTAATGCTTTGTCAAGGTGTTTTCTCCTGTTTCTTCACTCTCCACTTTGAAGAACTAGAAACAGTGTTTTGTCTTGCTACACTATATCCTGATGCTCTCACAGGTTGTTTTCAGTCATCAGGAAGGTGTCAGTGAACCAACTCTGATAAGCTTTGCTCTACCAACCATGTGACTAAAATGCAGTAAATTCACAATTTTGAGAAGGTTAATGAAAGAGGAATGAAGAAAAAAGATGTTCACAAAAATCTCATCATTAAAAACAAAATGTCTGACTATTCAACAGTACTTCAGAAACACAGCTGTCCTGTGTGAGCTTCTATAAAGCATTGCCTTTTTATGTATAATGATTCTATCTTCCTACTAAGCAGATTTCTTGTCTGTTAGCTTCCTGTTATAAATATAACCAATTTTGGTATTTCCCACGACAGAGGAAGGCTACTTATTGAAAGGACAGACAACGCAGACCTAACTGCAGATGCAGCCCTTACTTGATATAGTTGAAATCGGCTTTCAGATTGAGTGAGGTGCTGCTGGCATTCTTCTTCAGGTCGTGGACTGCGTCCTGCCACTCCTGCACAGCAGCCCAGTCAGCAAGAGAGATGTAGCACTCACATGCCTTATTTCCTAGGTAGTTGATAACTTCAGGGGAAGAATCAATTGATTTGGACAGCACAGTTTTTCTGGATTCACCTGAAAGGTTTTTTTTTTTTTAAAGACAAAATTGAGAACTGTAAATATATCATGAAAAGAAGATTGATTCCCAGAAACATACATTAAGTTTACCTGCATAAATGAACGGTATCTTTGGCATATTTTAAATGTAAACACTGAATGCTCACCATTTAGAGAGTGTTTGGGGCTGGCACTGTTACGTCCAGCATTGGCCAATGTGAGAACAGACTTGTCAAAGCTGGAGATGCAGCAATCAACACCTGTCATGGCACACAGGTGCTCCTGGTATTCCACAGAGGCCTTTTCAAACCTTAAATGCAAACATAGAGGCCTTATTTTTAAAAAATTACCCAAATATATCTCATTCCTAAGAATTAATGCTGAGAGAATGAATTACTCAATGAATTGCAGTAGGACAATGAGTCAGTTATTTGGAGGAGGAAATTAGATCTCTGTTTCACAGCAAGACAGTTTAAAACTAGAGGAAACTATCAATAACAACTTTGATGTCCAACAATAAAGTATGTCAAATTATCATATATTCACAAATACATAGTAGTATCGGTTAAGAAAAATTAGATTGTGGAATATTTACCAAGGAAAATTGGTTTTTTTTTTTTTTTTTTAGAATATTGTTGTGTAGAAAAGCCATGCAGCTCTCTGTTTCTGCAGCAGAGGAAGATATGAACCACATAACAAATGGAGCTTTAGGCACACCAAAATCCAGAAAGACACCAGGTTATTTATCTTTCCAAATTTAAGTGGTTGTTTCTCTCTCCAAATTTCTAAGTACTTAAATGTACATGAGGTATGCCCTTCACTCAAAACTGAATCAACCTGCACATGTAATCCACAAAGTTGTAAGCAAACACTCCAGCAACATACAATATTACGCCAGAGTCTAATATGGAAGGTTTTCAATCAAAAATCATGTTTAAAACTATTTATGAAGCTGAAAGACCTTGCTTTCCAGTATTTCTCATAACCTCTGACTTAAAATGAAACATTCATACATGGCTGCTAGTCAAAAAAACAAATGAAAGATGCCTCCCTACTGAAGTGATTATAGTACAATGCTCAAAGTGGACAAAGCCATTTTCAATTATTATACAATACAAATAATCTGGACATAAAAACACCATTATTCCTTTCTTTCCTTCTAACTTACCTCCCTTCAGCCTGCTGGGCCACTGAGTTAATCCAGAGAAGGTTTTTACCAACAGCTGAAGATGACCAGACAGCAATTCCCTGTATAGCTTCAGGACAATGGAGCTCACACAGTGCTTCTACTACCATCATGATAGTTACTTCTAACTCATTCCCCTGAAATAGCAGGTAAAAGATTAATCACAGACCTCTAGATACCACTGAAATTCAATTCTCTACTGAACTTACAACATCTGGTAACAATCTATATATATTTAATAATCATTGTCACAATATTTAGCTTAGATAGCTTAAGAATCATCACAAAAATCTATTCTGAACCAAAATAAAGAACTTTACCACACAATATATTCCACAGACAAATTCCTTATTATTCCCAAAGTCCCAGTCTTTAGAAATAAGACATTCATATTTTTAACATAACTTTTATGGTCAGTAATGGGGAACTAATGGGAAGTAAAGTTTGTAATGGGGAAGTCGTCAGTTTTGTCAGATACTGGATGAAGCCTTTAAAAAGAACTAAAGTTAACTTATCTATAGATTGAACTCCATCAGAGACCAAACTCAAATTCTTTTTTGTTTGTTTGTTTTTTTCGAGACAGGGTTTCTCTGTATAGCCCTGGCTATCCTGGAACTCACTCTGTAGACCATGCTGTTCTCAAACTCAGAAATCCACCTGCCTCTGTCTCCCAAGTGCTGGGATTAAAGGCGTGTGCCACCAACGCCCAGCCTCAAATTCTTACAATCAGTTAAAATGCATCCCAAATACACTACATTACCTGAGTTAGACTATTTGTTTTCATTTCAGTAAGTAAGTCAAAGCCGTGCCTCACTGTCACTGCAGGCTGACCTGCCAACAATCCAACCCGCATGATGGAGAGGCGGATCCGGGTGAGCCAGTCTTGACAAGTCTGTCGATTGGTATAGAAAAAAGTCCTAATGACCTTTAAAAAAGAAAAGAAAACAAAAGGACTCAGGACTAGTTCCAATCATGGTGAAGATGCCTTGAATACACATAAATGGAATCCAGATGGACTGTGACCTCAGCCGTATACACCCCACCAGGTTTCACAATCAATCTATTACAAAGCACCACTATTCCACAACACCAACCTTGGGAGGTGATGTTAATGCATTGGCACATCCCTCATAGGCATTATACATTAACTTCTCCAGGTTCTCCAAATACTGAAGCAGAAGAACAAGTCTAAGCTGATTGCTCCCATGCCCTTCATCATTATCTGCAGTGGTCCACTGACTAACATCCTGGTCAGGGTTTAGTGTGTGGGCTGCAAGACTTCTAATGATACCTGAGAACAAAAACAGCAACATTCTGAATCACAGAAAACTCTTAGTAGATCAATTTACCAGATATCCTGTTTACATATTCATCAATTTAAAACAAAAAGCAAAGATTAAAAATCTCTCACTTTCTGAGGAAACTGTTTGTCCATATAATCCCCTAAGCTTTTGAACAAAAGCAGACATGCACATAACAAATTCAACTATCTAGAAATATTTCAATTAAAAAAAAAATTCTGAAATCTCTATAAGTATAAGAAAGCAATGGTTTCTAAAGTTAAAGACCTAGAAACTCATCATTACAAATTTTGAAGAATACTAAATTGTTGGTTACCTTCAATTGTCTGGAACGTGTCCTGAGCTCTGCCCAGTGGAGTTCGCAACTTTGAAAGAACAGTAAACTGCGCAGCTTCCCAAATAGCCCACTGCCAGAGGACAGCATCTGTCTTTAGAAGATTGCGGGGAATTGTGGATTGGTCACGCTTATCCAGCCTCTGGCAGCTATAGAACAATCTTTCTAACCAATTGTCCTTCCTGGGAAAAGTAGTTTCATATGTAACAGATGACGACAACTTCATTTTAATAATCAAAACAAGTGTAAGGGGCATGGTACTAAGGACCAATTTTTCATACCAAAAGAAAACTGAACCACAGAACAGGCTGGGGTGCACAGCTCATGACAATTGGGCTGCCAGGTTACATTTCATTCCCTATAACTGAACATCTTGACACTATCATTACCTCCAACCCTCCCTCCAATGGATTCATGTTAATCAGATCAGTCAATTGTCAATCACTAGTGAATGTCACAGCCCATTTTTGTTGGTAAAAAAAAAAAAAAAAAACATCTTCAAAGCAGTACTATCTCTAAGCCTGATGAAAACCAAAGTGAGCTAGCAAATAATATTGCCTTCCAATTTGGCCCCTTGAATAATATTTTCTCAAATCTGGGTGTAATTGTCATCAGAGTCTTTTTAAGAAAAGTACCTTTTTCTAATGAATTGTCTTACCCTGTTCGGTGAGAGTTTCCATACAAAATGAAACTGATGACATCAGAAAAGTCCTGGGGGTGGAACGTATTACTTGGTGCTTTACTCATGTGGCTTCTCAATGCTAGAGAAATCTCCTGAATCTCTGTGTGATTGTTATTGCTGTTAACAAAAATCAGTCATGATTATCACATAAGATGTTTTAGGAGAAAGGGTAGCAAAGTCTATTAATGAGATACTGTATATCATTGAAAGCACAAACAAAACCAAGGCTTAAAAATGGAATAGAGGGGCTGGGCAGTGGAGGTGCACGCCTTTATTCCCAGCACTTGGGAGGCAGAAGCAGGCAGATTTCTGAGTTTGAGGCCAGCCTGGACTACAGGGTGAGTTCCAGGACAGCCAGGGCTACACAAGAGAAACCCTGTCTCGTAAAAACCAAAGAGTATTTGCTGCTGCTCTTGGTGCTCTTCCAGGGGACCTGAGTTCAGTTCCCAATACCCACACAGGGGCTCACACCTGCCCATAACTCGAGATCCCAGGAATCCAACAACAGCAGACAGACACATATGCACACAAACCCAGGCTTGCACATACACTAAGTAAAAGTAAAATCTATTTTTAAAACGACTGCTAATACATATCTATAATCCTAGAATTTGGGAGGCAGGATGATCTTGAGTTCAAAAACAGCCTGGACTACAAACCAAGGCAATAAATAAATAAATAAATAAATAAATAAATAATCTAAAAGGAAAAGGAAAAAGGAAGCACACTGAGGATGTAGCTCAGTCAGTGGAATGCTTGCCCAACATAAAGTATGCTGCCAACAAACAAAGTAAACTGAACCCTGTGATGCATACTTGTAATCCCAGCACTCTGAAGGAAGGAAAGAAAAAGAACTGGTAGTTTAGGATTTTCCTTGGCTACACAAGAAGTTAGAGGCTACCCAGGGAAAACTAAAACCATTTATCAAAAATGAAACAAATGTTCCCAAAATCAACTTAATCCAAAGCCCAAAAAAAATTAAATATTTCAACTAATGAGGTTTGAGAGATGGCTCAGTTATTAAGGGTACTTATTGATCTGCAGTAGAGCTGGATTTGGTGTCCAGTACCCACAAGGCAGCTCAAAATCATGTGATGGGGGCTGGAGAAAATGGCTCAGCAGCTAAGAGCACTAGCTGCTTTTCGAGAGGTCCTGAGTTCAATTCCCAGCAAACACATGGTGGCTCACAACCATCTGAAATGGGATCTGATGCCCTCTTCTGGTATGTCTGAAGACAGCTATAGTGTACTCATATATATATAAAATAAATAGATCTTTAAAAAACAACAACAAAAATATTTGTGAATCAAGTTCCAAGGAATTCAACACCTTTGTCCTGATCTCAGTGGACACATCAGGCATGCACGTGGTGATACAGAAATGTATGCACAGGCAAAACACTCAGACACAAAAGTAAATAATTAAAAATAAAGTCTATGAAACCCTGTCTTGGAAAAACCAAACCAAAGTGGAGAGAGGAGTAGGGAAAAAGAAAAGTAAATCTACTAAGAAATGCATTTCGGTACTATATGAATTACTCTCTACTAATTATAATGTGATAAAAATTATAAAAATAAAAACTTTTCTTCTTCTAGGTCTCCAAAATTATCCTCAGACATTTTCTTGATCTCTAAGTACCATGGAACATATAAAATTAATACAGTACATATGGTGATTTATCTCTTTCTATGGTAGGCAATTACAAAGTGATAAATTATAGTGAGCTAAAATAGTTATACCTTAGTACAACATCTAAAGGAATTGACTTCAACAGCTTCCCAAAGGCCTGTCGAATACGAGTTCCACTATGGACAAGCTGAACACGGCAGACATCAACACACCTATGAAAAATAATAGATAAAGCAGGTGCAGTAGCATTCCCATGTATAGCATAGTCAGAGTCAAAGATATGGTCTCTTGTCTGTACCTCTGTAGCAGATCATCTGGCAAGGAAGAAGACAAAGCATGGAGACTGCTACATGCTTGCAAGCAGATATTCACATCTTCAACAAGAGCTATTATTAAAAAGGAAAAGTTACTGAAGTATCTATTGAACCCATTCATTCATTTATTCATTTACCCACTCACTTATTCATCAAACAGGCAGCAACAACCATGGACTACACCCTACTCTTGCCTGGAATGCTTTCTGACAGTAATACCTAGAAATTAGTACTCAACAAAAATCAACTTGACCATTCCACATATAAACTTTATTCCAAGAAAAAATTTTCAAGTTCATGGAATAAGCAAACATGTAAGATTGAAAAGCTGGCAATTCAATTATTTGTCAAATACTAAGAATGAAGTAAAATCTACTATAAATGGCACTAAGAATGAAGTATAATCTACTATGAATGGCACTAAAATAGGGACTATTAAGTGCTGACACCTAACTACCTTCGGCTAACCAATATTATTTTATGGGTAAACAAAATTAAAACGTTAAGTCTCTTACTGTTGGCTAAAAGGCCTTTGGAAAATTTATGAAAAGATGGAAGGGAGAATAAAGGTGCATATGTTTCAGACTTCTTCATTAATACAGCCACTTCCAAAGCCCATGTCATTAACAGTTTCCTGAAACATAAAATAAAGTTGGCTTTACATTAAAACAAAACAAAAACCACAAGACACTCTGTTCTATCAGCTTATTTTTATTTTTCAAACAACAAAAGTAGTAATAATAATAGTAATTTTTTAAAAAAAAAAAGGTGGATCTTGAGAGGCTGCTCAGTGGCTGAGTGGTCACTGCCCTTGCAAGATTGAAGTTCAGTTTCCAGCACCCACATAAGCCTGTTCACAGGACTCTGTTACTCCAGCTCCAGGGGAATCCAATGCCACAAGCCTCCAAGAGCACTGCACTCATTTGCATGCACAAAAAGACACAAAAACATACAAAACTAAAAAGAAACTAAATCTCCAAGTAAAAAGCAAAGTCTAAAGAATTTTTTTTCTGATATTGTGTCTGAAAAGCAGCAAAATGCCACTGGAAACGCTCACCAAAGTACAGCCCTCCAGGATACACAGAAATCAAGTAAGAGAATCAAATCAGATGCTTCACGGTGAGGCTATAATCTATATTTCTTAGCCTCAAATTACAATGAATTAATAAACTTAGGAATTTACTATTATTTTAAAAAATTACTTAGGTACCTTGTATCCTGGTTAAGATTATCCTTCTTTAGCAATATTCCCAAAAGATTTAATATAATTGAGAAATGTTTCTTTGTGGCTGTAGTTACAGTACTAATCACTGCACCATCAAATAAGGAAGGGGATGAAGAGCTAAGACTGCTGGATATGAAGTGATCGTGCCTGAAAAACAAAGTGGAGACCATCTTTTCAGCTGTCATCAAAAAAAGTCAGCAAGGTCAAGAAACAAGACATTCCTGCTCTTTTTTCTTCTGAGGACCTGTGAGCACAGTACCTGGTACAATGGGAATACAGGGTGTAGAGCACCGCATACTGAATGGCAGGGAAGTGAACAGCCAGGTCACTATGCACAATCATCAGATTCTTACTCAGCAGCGCAAATACAGTTGGAGATAGTGCCCACATCTGCCAAGGTAAAAACAAAGTATAGTTATGGCTCCAAGACACAAACATGCATAGATGAACAGTCTACTTTTGGAATCAAGGATGCTTAGACACTGAAAACCTAAAAGTGATAGCCTGAAACTTGGAAATTATCTTAATACACAAAGCTGGAGTCCTCAGCAAATAGTTTCTCAAGTTAGGCTTTGCAGCTAGGTGGCATCTCTGTTTAACGCAGCAACTCAACTATTCCACTGTCATGAAACATCAGACAAAACAAGGAATGCCATAACAAGGCTGCCTCTAAAATAGCTTTCTTTACAAAAGGAGTACAGCATGGTAATGTTCACGACCATGCTGTGTAATCAAGTCAGTAAACACCAGTACAATGTAAGCAGGGATTGTATGGTATATGAAGTAAACCTCAAACGATTTAAAACACAAATAAGAAGCAGGTGCACAACTAAGTTTGGGGCAAAGGATTAATTAGCTGATGTGTGGTTTAAGCAAAGCCCTTTGTACTTTTTGATACCATAACCTGTATTTCCTCAATCAGCAGCACATTACAAATGGCAAGGTATCTTCTTCAATGACAAAGCTAGCAATCCTGCCTCCCTGAACCTTTTCCACTCATCTCTTTTCCTCTAGGACACAATGCTCCATCTGACGACCTGCTACATCCATTGCTATCTCTGACTGATAAATCAGAGCGTAAACCTTCTCCAATCTATATAGGACAGGAAATCCTCAAAAATAAAACATAGGTGTAGAAGAAAAGAGAGTGTCCAACAGAGATCAAACATAAGGCAAAATAGCAGGGAGGAAGGGGCATCTGTTGGACAGCACAGGCACTCTGAGCACACAAGTTGGAGAAAGCAGGCACAAACATCAAGTCTTCTTCCTTCTCAGAAAACTTTATCATTTAATACAGAACACTGTTCTCTACTAAAATTGTTTTCAATTCTGTATGGTCCAATAGAAGGAAGAAATATAGAAACTAGGTACAGTATTCTAAAATCAAAATCAGATAGCACAATTCCAATACTTGGGAGGCAAAAAAAAAAAGGTGGGCAGATATCTTAAGTTTTTCACCAGTCAGCTAATTCAAATAAAAAGAAATATCAAAAATAATGCCATATCAAATTTCTTGTATCCTTTTGTTTTTTGTGATGATGGGGTTGAATTCAGGGCAAACACTCTGCCACTTAGTTACATGCCCAGCCTTCTCCCTCCCCCACCACACACTGGGCATGTTTCGTGTATGCTGATGACTTCATTATGACATTTTCATACACGTACAAAATGTATCTGATCACATTTTCCCTCCTCAATTACCCTCTTATTCCCTTGCACTCCTACTGATCCTTTTCTTCTCAAACTCTTTACTTCAACTGTGTGTCCTTTTGGTTGTCTGATTTGTTTTGAGACCCAATAAATTTATTATTATAGTTTATAGAAACATCAGCACCTTAACAGAGGCTACATACACAAAGACTCTTTCTCTTCAGCAATTATTAATTCTGTATATTCCCCAGGGAGAGGTA
>NW_022196904.1:107147421-107154733 GCF_008632895.1 Mastomys coucha
AAGACTGGCTGGAACCTGTAATCCTCCTATCTTCACCTTCTGGGTGCTTAAGACTGTAGGCATATACTACATCTGGCTGAAATTCTTTCCCCTTTGTTATTACTTTTGAGGGGGAAGTGGAAAGTGATGAGTTAGTGCATGTGCTAGACTTGGACTCTGGACTTATAGGTTGTTGTGAGCAGCCTGACAGGGTGCTGGGAAACAAACTTGGGCCACAGCAAAACATTACTTGCTCTCATTTGCTGAGCCATCATCTCTCCAGGTCCTTTTTATAAAGTTAGAAAAAGTGATCATTCTTTCAAAAAAAAAAAAAAAAAAAAAAAAAAAAAAAAAAAAAAAAAAAAAAAAGAACCCAGGCTAAGAAGATGGTTCAGTGGGTAAAGGGCTTGCCACACAAGCATAAGGACAACCAGAACCCATATAAAATAGGCAAACATCTGTAATCCCAACACTCACAAGACAGAGACAAACAGGACAGCTCAATCAGTGATCTCCACGTTCAATGAGAGACATTATCTCAAAAAATAAGATGGAGAGCAATTAAAGAAGGTACTGAATGTTGAACTCTGTTCCTGTCCCACCCCACCACCCACATACAATTAAAATATATGAAGTTATGAACGTGGTGATACATGCCAATAATCTCAGCACCTAGGGTCAGCCTGGTCTACATAGAACTCTATTACAAAGAAGAGGAAAGAGAAGAAAATAAGGTATGGAAGGGTAGAGAGAGGTTAACCATGCATGGATAGACTTTATGTCCAGGAATGGTGGTATATATCAGTAATCCCAGGACTCAGAATGCTACAGCCAAGAACACAGTGAGCTCAAGGCCCACCTGGGCTATACAGCAGAACTCTATCTCAAAACCAGAAATAACACAAAATACACAAAAAACAAAGTCTATAAAATTAGAGACTTACCCCAATTAATGAATTTTTGGCATTTCCAATTGTAGTCAGGGCACTGAGATCAAATATAACTACAAAGTTGGCATTGTCAATGTTGAACACATGATTCTGAAAAGCCTCATGTTTAATCTCAGAACAGGCATCAGGAAGCTGGAGACTGTGTAGCAAATTGTTTAGTGCACAAGTCATTTCTCCCAAAATTAATTTATAGGCAGTCTCCAGAACAGGAATATTCTTCAAGCTGAGCACTGCTTGATAAACAGCATGAGCTACAGCAACAACCTACAAAAGAAATTTTCAGGGAACTGTTTAAAAATCACTATCTGCATGTAGCACACTACGGAGATGACCCTGCAAGATATAGACACAGTCCTTAACACCCAAAAGGTTCTCTTCAAAAAAGACTAACTTGTATATAGGTTACATTTTTTTTTTTTACAAAGCTCTATGAACTTATTACAATTAAAGAATGTTCTCAAAACTGTTAATGTGAGATTTTCAAGAGGCATTGAAGAGTCTTATCTTGTTTTAAAGTCAATGCCAACACATATACAAACAGCAGCTTAAACTCCTATCTACCTACATCTAGTCAATTTGGAGTGTCAGCTGATTAATAACTAGTAATTTTATTTTTAATACATGCAATACTTCTGAACTTATAACAGAAACATATCTGACTCTCCATCTATAGCTGGATATAGCAACTGTGTGGGTTCTTTCCTCTACCCTTCTCCACTATCTCCTAACACTAAATAAAAGAGGAAGAAAAGGATCGAGAGGAAAGGGAAGAGATTCCTGAATAAAGTCGGGGGTCAGGAAAGAGGACACCACTATCCTCTTTCTGCTGATCAGGGGGGTCGGATTCCTTAGGGAAAGTTTGATCTTCAGTCAGGATATCTAATTTCTTCTTTGTTCACAACTACTTAAAACATGACGAACAACGACCACCAACCACAAACCAACAACTTGCCCCACCTCTCAGGGCCCTAGCACTTAATATACCCTATGAAAAGTCCCCAGAATTCCAAATGTCACAAAACGGCAGAAAGTATCTGGAGATGGCAAAATTATGCTGCTGCCAGAGCACAAAGCAAATCAGAGTCAGCTGCTATGGACAATCTGAAGCAGCCCCATACCTAGGATTGAAACGAAAGTATATTCTTACAATGTTTCTGTGTTTTTTTAAAAGAAACCAAAATTCCAATATTGTCACTACATTTGCCTTTGTAAAAGTAAATTATGGGTATTCTGGAAAGGTTATTAGATACCTCAGTCATGACAGTACTTAGTATGGTAAGTATTAACCAAAAGTACTCACTGTAATCAGTTTATATTTAGCATCAAGTATTATTTCACAGTGACACAGTCTACTAAGCAACAAAAGTTCAATGTCAAAAAGAATCCACTTGCTGTTATCAATGTATTACTTACCTCTTTTTCTTTGTGGTATCGTAGAAATAGTAATTTAGATGATGGTATAAAAAGCTTTTCTACAAACGATGATGGGAGTTTTGTATTTATCTGCTCAACAATCTAAATGAACAAAATTTTAAAATAAGCTTACTTAAGTTACAAAGAGACAAGGAAGAACCTTAAATGCACATTACAAGTGAAAAAAATGTCAATCTAAAAGGACTACATAGTTGGCAATTCTTTAAAAAGGCAAAACTAGGGAGACAGTAAAAGGATCTCAAGTTCTTTAAAATTCTAAAATTGGATAGTGTACCAGGAAGAGGCAATTGACAACCTACAGTGAAGAAGACAGGCCATGTGTTTCTAATTACAGAAGCTGAGGTCTAAGTATAAAGACTCACTATTCCATGAGATTTTAAAGAGAGCGGCTATATGGCTAATAAAGGAAAGGAAAGAGAAATTTAAGAGAAATCATATAAGTTGTTTTCTAAGAAATCAAATATAAGGAGGTCTTTGAAAATAGTCAAATACATTTTCTCACATATCAGGAGCACTACTGAATATCAGGAAAACAGGAACATGTCATAAATACAAAGGTAGATAAGTTAGACTAAAGTGAGCTGCCAGACACTAAACGAAAATTGGTACCAGGAAAAAAAAGAAAACATAGAGAAATGAGAATTAATACTGGATTCTTTGAAATGCAAGGCTTTACTTAAAACACATGAAGCAAAGCTCTTTAATTTCTTTTACATCAACTTAAAGACATACATAAACAATTAAAAAACAACAAAAACTGTAATTCACATACCAATGTGAGCAAATTCAAGACTGAGATGATATAATCGGTACCACAAGTCTGGCAATTCTCCAGTTGGTCTAATCCATATGTAATAACCATGTCACAATGTATAGTCATGCTAGGATCCAAGCTGCCGAGCAAAACACCAACACACTCATTAGCAGCTGTCAACACAGCCTCAGAAAAAAACACTTGGTTTGCAGCCGTCACGCATCTCATTACTCTGTATAGAACCTGCAAATGGGGAAAACAAGCACCTTTTTAAACACTCACAAGCTTCTCTATACCACTATTTTCTATTTAACGCAGTTTCAACTCAAAAAATATCTTGTCTTCTTAACAGTCTTATTTGACTTTGGGGGGGGGGCAGGGGAGGTGAGGGAGCATTGAGATGGGGCAAAAAGAGTAACCCAAGCTGGCTTTACAGATGTGCACCATCACAGCTCACAGGTGATTCTCTAATTCTTGGTAGCTAATATAGGCATCTTTAATACAATTTAAGAAAAAAAAATATTGGCTAAAAAAATATTCCAAATTCCTATCATGACAAGAAATGGAGTTTGTTGCCCTTGAGTTCACTTACACGCTTCCTCTATTCCTGTGAGTATTACAGGATAAAATCCAAGGCTGGATAAAAAACTCAGTATCTTTATCACTGTGATAGACATCACAACTTAGCACACTTAGGAATGTTCTACTCACACTTGTTTAAACACAGATCTTGTATTTTTAACAGTCTTTTCAAAGTAAATACTAAAATTGCTTTTAAGCGAATATTAAAGTTTGTATATCAATGATCAGGATAGCCAAGTATTCTACAACTGAGCCCTGGAAGTTCTATCTCAAAATAAGAACTCCAGATATGCACAATCCTATTAAGGACCATAAAAAAACAAGTAATTTCCAACATACATAAAACCACTAAACTGTTAACAGTATTTGTGCACTACATTTCTAATAATAAATGAAATTTTTGAAAAATGGAAAAGTTCATGCTACAAAGTATCACAGATCTATAACAATCAATCAATAATGCCCAGTGGGGTTGTCTTTAAAACCTCTAAAGAAGTTTCCTTAATGCTATTCACAAAAGCCAAAATTGAAGACCATCATAACATACACAAAAATATAACTATTCTGAGAAGACTTGTGTTTCTTTCCTTTTGATTTCCATGAGTTAACTGCCATTACTTCAAGTCCACTCTTGAAGCAACAACCATTTAAGTGATAAAAGGGGAAGAAAGAAACTAAGCCATTTTAAAGGTTTGAATTAACATGAAGACTTAGTTACATGTATGTATAACCTGATACTTCTGTTAATACACACCCACCTTAGCAAGAATTACACAAATACCTTATTTATCTAGCAATGTGTTCAAAGTCATGCTTCTAAAAAGCCAGCAATGTGTCTGAGCAGCAGCACACTTCAGTCATGTAGACTGTCTTCCCTGGCTGCCAGTGACACATCTCCCTTCTCACTCCACACCAGTGATCACGGCTCAGTTCTCTCTGCTAGACTGCACTGCACACTGATCACTCAAGTGCTGTAGTCTGGTCACTTCTCATACCTGGCTTCAGGTTAATATTTTTAAACAGTATCTCTTTACATCAAAGAATACACAAACATGTGACTCCTGAGTTTCATCCTCATGCTCAAAGAAAATGACCAGTTTGTTTTCACTGCAGTAGTAGGGATAACATTGAGGACTTGCATGAAAGGCAAAAGCTCTACCACAAACTACACATTCAACCCAATAATATGACATAGCATTTTATAGTACATAATTCTTTTTTTGGTTTTTTGAGACAGGGTTTCTCTGTGTAGCCCTGGCTGTCCTGAAACTCACTCTGTAGGTCAGGCTGGCCTTGAACTCAGAAATCCACTTGCTTCTGCCTCCCAAGTGCTGGGATTAAAGGCGTGCGCCACCACTGCCCGGCAGTATATGATTCTTATTGTGTTGAAAACTAAAAGGATCCTCAACTTATTTGTTTGTTTTTTGAGACAGGTTTTCTCCACATAGTTCTTGTCCTAGAACTCACTCTAAACCAAACTGGTCTCAAACTCAGAGATCTGCCTGCCTCTGTCTTCATAGTGCTAGGATTAAAAGGCATTCACCACCATGACAAGCAAGGAGAATCAATTTTTATAGAAAAGGTAGTATTATTTAAAGTTTTAAAGCTAGATATTAAAATAGTAAGTGAGGTTGAGGAAAAAGCTCAATGCTTTTATGAACTGCAGTTGAGGATAGAGCCTGTGCAACGTACTAAGTTGAATCCTCAGTACTACAAAAAAATAAGAACATGGATCTGTGAAGGAACTCCTTAAGGAAATTTCAAGGATATATAAAAAAACAAGATGGCCCTCTCAGTGAGGTGAGAGTTCAAGGATGGTGGTTGATAAGCAGGCTTCCCTACTTTTTTGAGTAAAGAGTAGCTAGGGACAAACACATTTAACACGTTAAGCAAATAAAGGTGAATATAATTCAATGAGTACAGAAGGCCCTCACAATTCAATCTGGTTATTAAAAGACACTTACATCTGTTACATATGCCTCAGTAATTGGTGGACCCCGAATTGGGCTAAAGCGCTCCCCAATGCTCCTCACCACAGTACTGAACACACGGAGAAGTGCTGCCAGCTTTGGTAATGACACTGACGGAGGAGGAACATCTTCATCCACAGACTCCCCGGAGGCCACATGGCTGAGGTCCTAAATGTGAATACACAACATTCTTACTGAAGTAGTAGAGTATAAGATTTGTTGTAGCTCTATCGCTATATACTGGTAATCAGGTATCAAGCACAACCTCTTGCATATACTAGGTAAACACTCGACAGTAAACTTCACTCCAGTCCCTATTTCTTTATAATCTATTCCCAGACACCCCTAATACTTTATTCATTTTGAGATAAGAGTCATACTATGTTGCCAAGACTTCTGGGCCCAATCAATGCTCTCAGTCTCAGCCTCTGAGGTAGCTGAGGCTTAGAAGTCTCCCAATTCTTTAATCAGTTAATGTTGGCAGGGGTTTTTTTCCCTTTTAAGACAATGTCTCCCTTTAATCCCAGCACTTGGGAGACAAAGGCAAGCGGATTTCTGAGTTTGAGGCCAGCCTGGTCTACAGAGTGAGTTCCAGGACAGCCAGGGCTACACAGAGAAACCCTGTCTTGAAAAAAAAAAAAAAGACAGTGTCTCACTAAGTAGCCCTGGCTGGCCTGGAAATCAATATGTAGACCAGGCTGAATTCCAACACACAGAGATTCACCCAATTCTGCCTCCCAGGTGCTGGGATTAAAGATGTGTTCAACCACACCAAGCTCTAGCAAGATTGTTACCAATTAAGAGAAATTTTAGCCTAAAAGAGAACTACAAAACTCCATATGCCTAAAGTTCTCTAAATCATTCCTTACAATACCAGATAAAATTATGGAAATGATCTGCACCAATGCAGAGAGAACTTGGAAAAAGACCAAACCTTTATGCATATATTATTGTATAAGTACAAATGGAGCAAAGTGTTGCCATTCCTCTAATTGTTGTCTAAGTTCTCATTCCATATAACCTTTGACCAAATTATTAAGAATATATTAAGAGCATGTACTCCAAAGGAATGGGGTTAAAAATTTAAGAAACTACTCAAGAACTTATAGTTGGAAGAATGAAATATATACCCAAAGAGAATGATTAAAACTGGGTATTAGAATCAACATATTTCTACAGATAATTAAGTACCAAATAAAAACGGAAAGGAGTCAGAGTGTCACACACCTTTATATGGGAGACAAAGGGATCTCTGTGAGTTCAAGACCATCCTAGTCTACATAACCAGCTAAGGTTACACACAGAAACTACTGAAGGGGGGGTGGGGGATGGAAGGAGGGAGGGAGGAAAGGAAAGAAAAGTGGGGCCTGGAGAGATGGCTCAGTGGTTAAGAGCACCAACTGCTCTTTCCAGAAGTCCTGAGTTCAATTCCCAGCAACCACATGGTGGCTTACAACCATCTGTAATGGGGTCTGATACTCTCTTCTGGTATGTCTGAAGAGAGCAATGGTGGTGTAGTCATATGCATAAAATAAATAAATCTTTAAAAAAAGAAAGAAAAATGGGTATTAAAATTACCTAAGTGTCTAAACCTATAAGAATGGATATCTTTTGAAAGACCAATAATCATCTGTATAGGTGGG
>NW_022196904.1:107154743-107164268 GCF_008632895.1 Mastomys coucha
GGGGGGGAATAGAGGGATGAGACAACCTACATCCTGTATGTCCCAAGGAATCAAAGTATAATATTCTATTTATTTTTCCTGAAAAAAGCAAACACTCCAGTGATAAAACTGGTAGAATAATGAACTCTTAACTACAAGTAGCAAAGAACTACTTTCAGACAGCCTTCAATGCCAAACATAGAAGACAAAGGCTTAAGCCACAGCAGTAAGCCCAGAGCAAGGGCAAAGGCTGTAGAAAGTACCCTGAAAGTTGTCACACTCACTAACAGCTGCTCCAGTGAAGTAAACCCAACTGTGCCCTGGATAGCATGATATGAGAGTCTCTAAATACCCTAGGGCAGCATCTTTAGGAGCAGTTTTTATTTCTGAACAGCCATCTGCCTTTTGGTAACAACAACCAACTAAAAAAAAATGAACTATGGGATTTGTCTTCAAGAAAAACATTTGCTATTAAGAATATTGAAACTTGGGGCTGGCAAGATGGCACTGACTGCTCTTCCAAAGGTCCTGAGTTCAAATCCCAGCAAGCACATGGTGGCTCATAGCCACCCATAATGAGATCTGACACGCTCTCTGCTGGTGCGTCTAAAGTCAGCTACAGTGACATAAAACAATAAATAAATCTTAAAAAAAAAGAATATTCAAACTTTGCATGATATCAACCTAGATACTTTTTTCCTCTGTTAACTTGAAAATACCAAAAATAAATAAAATAAATTGCAACCTCAATGATTTTAAAAGTTCTGCTTAAATATCATTCTTAGCTATATGCTATATTTCAATTTTCTTTATTAACACTTTAAGAATCACTTGGAATTGGCTTTCTACAACTTACCTCAGCATATGCCTCCATGTCTTCTAAAAATTGACCAAGAAGAGTTGTAGAAAATGCAAGGTCAGCTACCCAAAATGGCTCCAAACTCTGCAACCACCCTTAACATCAGAGAAGAAAATTTGAGATTTTAAAAAAAAAAAAAGGTGGGGTACCAAAAATAAAAATGATCAAGCTACTTAGTCTTTTGTTGTTGTTGTTTTGTTTTGTTTTTGTTTTTTCGAGACAGGGTTTCTCTGTGTAGCCCTGGCTGGCCTCGAACTCAAGAAATCTGTCTGCCTCTGCCTCCCAAGTGCTGGAATTAAAGGCGTGTGCCACCACTGCCCAGCAAGCTACTTAGTCTTAAAGCATGACCTGTATCATAATATTAGAACTGCCACTAAAAGCATGCTGGTAATTAATCAAACCTCTTTTAATATAACAGAAATTAACCTTCAGAAATCAACATGTAAATGTAAATCTTGCGTGATTTTTTTGTTTTGTTTTGTTTTTCGAGACAGGGTTTCTCTGTATAGCCACGGCTGTCCTGGAACTCACTCCGTAGACCAGGCTGGCCTTGAACTCAGAACTCAGAAATCCGCCTGCCTCTGCCTCCCAAGTGCTAGGATTAAAGGCGTGCACCACCACTGCCCGGCTGCGTGATTTTTTTTAGTTAATTTAATATCTACAATGTTAGTACGTGTGTGTGTGTGTGCCTGTGTGTAAGTGCCACCATGTACTATCAACCTAGCTTTCTATTCCAGGGTGAGAACTAATTGTCAAAGGTGTGTATTTGGCTTCACAGCAGGAATGACACCATCTCTTCTCACTGGCATACACTCTTTTCAAAAGTTACTACCCAAATATGCAGACAGGGAGAGAAACTGTGCCATGTGGAATAAGCAAGTGTGTACAAATTAGTTCAGCTATCATTTGTTCTCCATCATATATGACAGTTTTCCAAATATTTGTGGCTCATTTAAAATGACCAGAAAAGCGACAATTAAAACAACCTATGATGAGAATCTTCAATTCTAAGTTTCAAAGTTCTCCAACTTCTTGACTTTGTCTTGCTTAACATGCTACAGATGACCTGAGATACAGTCTTTAAATTCTCACAGGCACTACAATGTAATCTGTATTTTTTTCCTAACTAGAATTTATTTGAAAAGATCAAGAGCTATCAAGTAGTACTTATTTTTATTTATATATATATGCACACACACACACACACACATATATATAAAATAGCTAATATACCTTCTTAAAGCAACCCTTTTTTCTAGAGCAGCTCAATTCTTCTTTGTACAGTATTTACAAGAACTGACACAAGCTAAAAGACTTACCAGACACCTGCTGTGTGAGGGAGGGTTTCTGAGTATGATCTATGTGCCATCCAACTAATATATCAACTGTATCCTTGATGGAGGGGAAAAAAAAAACAGGAGGCCAGTCATTTTAAGGTTTCATTGCAATCACATCATATTAAAAGACCCTAGAAAAACCTATTCAATTTATTTGTGAGCTATAGAGACAGAGTAAAAGAACTGTTAGTCATAACACTAAAGAAAACTTTCCCTTCTATACCGAAAGTACTAATGTCAGAAAGAAAAATGCAGTTATGTTTTATAAAAGTAACATAATCATCATTGTCATCATTATCACCACTGTTGTGATAGCGAACCAATCAACTCCTTCCCCTCCACCCCTCGAAACATCACTGATCATATATTTACAGGGTCGGGAACTTGCTTTCTATCCGACGCCCCACCTTCTTTACACAACCATAACAACAGAGAGTATAAGAAACTCACCCTAAAATTAGTGCTGAAAATATGAGGGTAGCATCGAGCCACCAAAAGAATGCACTTAACACATTTGCAAAGTAATTCTGGTGTATCCACATTTTCAAGAATGGATTGTAGGCTGGTCATCACAAGCTGAAAAGCAAAGATCATAAACATTGGACAAAGTAGAAAGAAAATAAAAAGATTAGCTTCACAACTGATTATGATGACGATAAATCATAAAACTAGAGAGCGTAAAATACCACCACTGTTATCTATATACTTCAAGCTTATATTTTAAAATAAAAACTCTGTTTCTTTCATTTTTTTAAGTAAAAGTCCTTTCATTATATTAGGCTGAAAACCAACACTGCTCTCTATTATAATGGCTATAAAAACTATTCCTATTGTATCAACTAACTTTAGTGCTAAATAACTCCTCCATATGGTATTCAAAAACAACTATAGCTATGACTGAATTTAAAGTATAAAAGTAAGATATAACCAGACATGGTGGCACATGAACTCTTGAGAGTTTAAGGCTATTCTTGTCTACAGAGAAAGCTCCATGCCAGCCACAGATGCATAACTCAACCAATCAACACACCCCGTAAAAAAGTAAGCTATACGTGAGAAACTAATTTCTTTAAAACATTTCAGTTACTCTAGAATTCAGCATGTAGGGTAGAGCTAGGAGATGTGGCACAGGCCTTTAACTCCAGTACTTGGGAGACTGAGGAAGAATAAATAGATCAGAAAAGCCTGGGCTACAAAGGAAGAACCTTAAAACAACAAAGAATAAAAACGAAAAACTTTTTCAGAGTAAACTTTTGGCAATTAATATGTTTTAAGACAAAAAAACATGCATTTTGTTTCTAAATAAAATGATCTGGAGAGGATTAATTAGCATGGCACCCCATAGATGACATTCAGTCTTCTTTCCTGCTAAAAGCCACTTTGCCTTTACAGAAAAGATTCTTTTTTACATGTACATACAAATGTATGTACATGTGCGTGCTCATATGTGTAGACATACATGTAATGAAGAGGTATAATGCAGGGCTAAAGAGATGGCTCAGTAGCTAAAACCACTTGCTGTTTTTGATGAGTACCCAGGTTCAGTTCTTAACACATGCAGAACAGGTCACAAATGTTCGTAACTACAATTCCAGGGGATGTGATACCTTTTTATATCTTGTATAGGCACCACATAAGCATATGTAACACTCATAAACATATTATAAATGAATCTTTTTTAAAAGGTAAAGCTAGAATTTTAAAAATCACCATTTAAATTTATGCAGTAGCCAGTGTTAACAGTCTGGACTGAATGTAAATGTAACATTAATACCAGGACAACCAAAGACCAAGACATTGGACCCAGAATGCTTATTTGAAAGGAAAACAGAAGCTTCATAGTAATATCTGATGATCATCCCCCCAGTCAGGAAATCACTCTTCAAGTCCCACAGAGGGACAATCTGCCTGCAATGCATTACTAAAAATGAACCTATCAAACATTCATGCTCAAAAATGTTTCAACTGACTCCAATAGGGAAGGTATCCTAATGGGGGAGTGGGAGGGAGAAACGGGACACCATACAATAAAGTAAGTGATTGTGTAAACTATTTTTATAAGAAAGTTTTTAAAAGCACAGTACTGAAGATAATCTATGGTACCTTAAGAACAATTATAAAAAATTGGACATATACAGCATAGAAAATAAAATGCCTTTCCTTAAGTGAATAATATTTGCTGCTATAGAAGAGGATAGGCTTGTTCTTCAGTGATATATACTGAAATACTAACAGGGTGAATTGTTTATGTATTTATCTTTGAATACTTCCACAAAAAGTGTGTATGTGAAAATAAATTGTAAGGGATGGGAAGAGGGCTAGGTTGGTAAAGTGCCAGTCATACAAGTATGAGGACCTGGGTTCACTTGCCAACACCCAATCAAGGCCACATGTAATGGTAAATGTCTGTAACTCAAGAACTATGATGGAAAGAGGAGCTGAAGACAGGCAGGTCACTGGGGTTTATGGGCCAGCCAGTGGGAGACCCTGGCTCAAAAAACTAAGGTAGAAAATAAAAGAAAAAAACAACAAAACCTCTGTCCTTCACACACATGCATACTACATATACCTCAACTACCAAAAAAAGATAAAGAAAAAAGCCAGATATGGTAGTATATCCTTGTACTTCCAGCATTTGGGAAGGTGGTACAGGAAGATTATCATGAGTTCCAGGCCAGCCTGGGCTACCGAGCAAGATCCTGCCTTTTAAAAAAAAAAGGTAAATTAATAAAACAGCTTTTAGCAAAATGTGATTAAGCAGGGGCTGACAAAATACCTCCATAGTAGCATTCTTAATACACATGAGGCCTGGGATTTAATCTTCAGAAGCACCTGACTCCCCAACAACAACAAAAAGGTGATAAACCTGAGTTAAAGAATATTTAAGGCAAGTAGAGGTTTAATCCTAGTATACTAGAGGCAGAGGCCTGACTAGTCTATAGAGCAAGTTCTCTATGTAAAGGGAAACCCTGCCTCGGAAAAAAACAAACATAACGAAACAAAGAGTAAGTAGTTATCCAAGTGATCTATGTATCAAACTACAGTTAGAAAATACTTATATAAGTTATGTGTAAAATTAAAATTAAATTTGCTACTATGCTGTTTAGTTCTATTGTAAACTTTCATAAGTTTCTATAATCAAGGAAAAATGGGTTTTTTCCATTCATACACAGAAACAAACACACATACATATGTTTTTTAAATTACTCAAAATAAAGAGCAAACAAAGCTAGGCATAGTAGCACAAGTCTCTAGTCCCAACACTCAAAAGACAGCAGCAGGAAGATCTCTTTAATTTTGAGCTAAACAGAATACATAATAAGACTCTGGCTCTTAAAAAAAATTAAAATAAACAGACATCAGCTAGTTCATGTACTAAATAACTTTTTTTTATCCAAACATTCCCTCAACAAAAATGTTATATAAATGTTGCTCAGATCAAACTGGAAAGTCAAATACAGCATACAGCCCTGGCTCTCAGGGATAAGGCAAAAAAATAGGGCATTAGAGAACAGTAGGCAACACACACATAAACAACAACAACAAAGTTGGGAATGAGCTTTTCTATATATCCAGATGGTGTTCACTGATAAGTTGGTGTTTTCATTATTTAGATTAATTGACATTATCAAATCTAAACTTAGGGAATTTCAAAGGAGAAGAGAGGGGGTAAAAGATTTAGAAATTAGCTGTGATGTTTAGCTTTAGTCGTTCTCAAAAGCTGATGGTCTCTCCGACTAAACTCTCACAGTGGAGTTCCTACTTTCAAATCTGCAAGTCACTCTAGTATTAAGCAACTTCAAAGGGAAGCTTCTAAAAACTAAAAAGACATAAATGCTTAAAATTAAATTACTTTAAAGCTAACTTTATTCATCTTAAAAGACACTCCATCTGCACAGTGGGCAGCAAAGCCCTCCTTTCCGTCACTCCACTTCACCCTGGGTCCCCGGCTCTCACCTGCATCACTGAGGAGAAGGCTTTCTTCTCCCCGACAGTCTCCAGCGCTCGGTAAGTGGCACACAGATAGAGGAGCTTCACCTCATCTTTCGCAGATGAGCTAAACTTGCTAAAAATCCACTTGAAGATCTTCTCAGCCTCGTAGCTCAGAGAAGCACAGAGAAGGCCAAGACAGCAAGCTCCCTCTTGCCTCAACTCCTGAAGCAACTTACTACTGTGTTTGTTTTAATGCAAATGGAACAAAAAACACACAAAAGGCATCAATTTTCAAGGATGAAAGTACGACACATCTTACAAAAGAATGTCTCACATGTATTAAAGAATTCCTAAATAACTTTCCAAAGCTCAAACTCAATAAAAAAGTGGAATTTTTCCCACTCTACATCTGTATCCTCTGAGTTCTACAATGTTCAAGTTCCTTTATCAGACATCTGATTTCTTTACAAAATCATTACTAAAAAATATTAAAAAGCTCAGAAGTGCTAAACTCCAGGCTTCGGGTTATAACTGATTCACAGAAAGAGGCATAAGGAAATTATTAGAAAATGCACTCCATTTCTCTATAATGCCCAACAAATAAGGAAACCAAAGTAGAAAATGTTTACTAACTAAATTACACAAACATAAAAGGATAGCACTTAAAATTAAGTGCAGCATTAAGTAATTAAGTAAAATAAAACAGCAGTGATCTGCTAAATTGAGTGTATTTCAATACTGCAAATCTTTGGAATCAATGCACATCTATGCAAAGCCTAGAGATTATTTAAGGAATGAAGTTCCCCTTTCCCTTTGCTCTCTAAGCATTTTTAAAATTCTCTGGAACAGCAGCTTTCATTCATGAAAGCATCAGCTCATGTCTTTCCACAAGCCAATTTTAGGAAAGATGATTCTCTTTCAAGTAGATTCCATTTGTATTCAATAATAATTAACTTATACAAGTTTAGAAGACTTAGTGATGTGGTCCAGGGTTTATCATGTTTACTTTGTTTTTATAATTACCTTCAAAGTCACCTAAATGTGACCATTATTACTTACCTTTCATTGAGCACATCATGCACAGCAGCCAAGATATTATCCAACTGTTTAACTAGTACCTTAAAAAATATATACAGAAACTTCAGATTCTACTTAAAAACAGCACGGTATACATTCTTTAACTTATCTTTCCATTCAGATTAACGATTATACAGCATCTCAGTTTACATGTTTTAAAACTCTCTGGAATAGTAGTTTTCATTCATAAAAGCAACAGCTCATGCCTTTCCGGAAGCCAATATTTAGGAAAGAAGATTCTCTTTCATCTTTCAAATAGAATCCTCACTCACATGATGATGACATGTTTCCCTCTTCGGGCTATGAAAGAAACTGACTCAGAGGAAAGAGTCATAATCAGTATCGAGATACATCCAAGCTCATGTTACCTGACAGCCTCTGGAGAGCATATATATGGAATAGCAAGGGGATTGAGAGAGGTGATAAAGGAATACCGTGACATAGCAATGACAGGATCTAGGGCTGACAGCATGAGCTTCACTGCACATCTTTCTACTTCCTCTATAATCAAACTTTTCATAATGAAATTTGAGGAGAGGGCCCTTGCTGTATTAGTCTTTGTAATTTTCTCCTGTATCAAGTTCTTAACATCCGGAAGTGGAGAAATATTTTCTAACTGCTTTTGAAGTTTGTCTTAAGGACTTTTCCACTTCTTTGCATTATTATTTCAAAGTGTATGTATATTCATGAAGAAGTACCCTTGGAGGTCAAAGGTGTCCAATCACTTGGAGCTAGGGTTACAGGCAAACATGAATGCTGGGAACCAAACTCAAGACCTTTGCAAGAGACATCCTTAACCTGAGATGCGCAGCTTTTCCTTTTCCTTTTCCTTTTTTTTTTAAATTCAAGCTGGGCAGTGGTGGCACTCACCTTTAATCCCACCACTTGAAAGGCAGAAGAAGGCAGATTTCTGAGTTCGAGGCCAGCCTAGTCTACAGAGTGAGTTCCAGGACAGCCAGGGTTACACAGAGAAACCCTGTCTTGAAAGCCCCTCCCCCCCACAAAAAATTCACTGTTGCTCTCTTCAGACACACTAGAAGAGGGCATCAGATCCCATTACAGATGGTTGTGAGCCACCATGTGGTTGCTGGGAACTGAACTCAAAACCTCTGGAAAAACAGTCAGTGCTCTTAACCGCTGAGCCATCTCTCCAGCACACTTTTCCATTTCTTGATCCCTGGTCAGTAGACCTCTACTCACATACATAAAATACATACCCCGTACTTCCACTTTATGTATGAAAAAGAGAGTTACACTGCCCTGTCCAAAAAAACTCCTAGAGACAGCAGGGCTATCCACAACTTGAAGTATGTTCTTAAAAAAATTGGGGGGCTGGAGAGATGGCTCAGCAATTAAGAGCACTGACTGCTCTTCCGAAGGCTCTGAGTTCAAATCCTAGCAACCACATGATGGCTCACAACCATCCATAATGAGATCTGATGCCCTCTTCTGGAGTGTCTGAAGACAGCTACAGTGTACTTACATATACTAAATAAATCTTTTTAAAAAAAATTAATGCACTTTATGAAAGAAGACGCCAAGTAACTCCGACAATAGCCATCATAGATAAATGACACATTAAGGGGCCTATCATCCAAAGGCACTTTAACATAGACCAAGTGCAAAGTAAGGAAGCCCTTCATTTTTGTTCCCTAGAAGCAAATCAACTTCTGCACTCCTAACACAGAACCATGTTGTATACTTTGGAAACCCTGACAACCCTCAGCAACTCCAAGCACATTTACTCACCAGTTTATTTTCTGGCTGCTGAATAAACTCCTTCAGCTGCTTTACAGTAGCCAGTCTTCGGTCTCTGTCATCTTCCCGGGTGATCCTCCGAAGAAGATTCGACAGTCGAGACTCATCAGAGTATGACATCGATCGCTCTGTGAATATAAATATTTTGTAGCCACCTAGTATACTAAAAATATGAAGTATACATCAGGCATTCTAAAGGACATCAAAACCAGGGTCTACTGGTCTCTCCTTTATGCAGCTCTTTATATATACAGAAAGAATGCCTATTCACAGTTCCATAGACACTCAAAAAAACCTTGTCAAAGACAACATGAAAAAACTATAGCAAAATGAGATCTCATTGAGGAAGACCAGCTAAGAAAGAAAAAAAGAAAAGCTTAGAAAGCCATTTTTTCAGTTCCATTTCAAGCTATTTTTAAGATCCAGGTAAAAGGGGGCATGGTGGCAGTTAAAGCAGTCCCAAACAGTAGTTCTGAGTGCACAAGTTTTGACATTAGGGAAAAACAGGGAAGTCATCTCAAGAAAAACAAAAAAACAAGAACCAAAAGAAAAAAAAAGAAGCCAGGCAGTGGTGGCACACGC
>NW_022196904.1:107164385-107200070 GCF_008632895.1 Mastomys coucha
AAAAAAAAAAAAAGAAAAGAAAAAGAAAAAAGAAACAGGAGAAGAAAACAAAACAAGAACAGGCAATGACTCCAAGCCAGGGACAATATCTCTATAAGCAGAAAAGACCATGTTTCTACTTCTTAAGAGATTCCCCTGCAAGAAACATCTTGTTCACATTATCATTTCTCTAGTTTGAGCAGAAGGGTGTTGGGACTCAAACCCAGGTATATAAGAGTAAAAAGAGTACCTAAGCACTGAACCATCTCCCTAGCCCAAGAAATCATTTGGGTTTTTTGGGTTTTTTGTTTGTTTAAGTTAAATGCATTTTTTTTCCAAAACAGGGTTTCTCTATGTAGCCTTTGCTGTCCTGGAACTCACTCTGTAGACCAGGCTGGCCTCGAACTCAGAAATCTTCCTGCCTCTGCCTCCCAAGTGCTGGGATTAAAGTGTACCACCACTGCCCAGCATAAATGTATCTTTTTTCCCTTTTTTTTTTTTAAATATAGAACCCTTCATGAATTTGTGTGTCATCCTTGTGCAGAGGCCATGCTCATCTTCTCTGTATCATTCCAATTTTAGTATATATGCTGCCAAAGTGAGCACCACAAATGCATTTTTTAAAGGTGGTATATTTGTACCCACACAAAATGTTCAACAGCTTACACATAAACCAACACTGTGCAAAAAGCAACTGTATATAACAAACCACATATAATATATATTTTATATATATATACACACACACATATATGTATATATTATATACATATATATAACACACTTCAACTTTGTATGAAGCATTATCAATAAAATTTTACTTCCCTTTAATAAAAGAAATATACACTATGTTTGGGTTGTTTTTTTTTTTAAGATTTATTTTATTTATTTTATGTGTATGAGTACACTGTAGCTGTACAGATGGCCATGAGCCATCATGTGTGTGGCTGCTGGAAATTGGACTCAGGACCTCTGCCAGCCCTCTCGCTCCAGCCCCACTTGCTCGGCCCCACTTGCCTCACTCGATCGGCCCTACTCGCTTCGGTGTAATTCACTGTAGCTGTCTTCAGATGCACCAGAAGAGGGCATCCGATCTCATTATGGGTGGTTGTGAGCCACCATGTGGTTGCTGGGATCCGAACTCAGGACCTTTGGAAGAGCAGTCAGTGCTCTTACCCGCTGAGCCATCTCGCCAGCCCCTTTGGGTTTTTTGTTTGTTTGTTCTTGAGACAGAGGTCTCTCTATTATATAGTTCTGGCTGTCCTGGAATTTACTATGTAAACCACTCTAGCCAGAGATCTACTGTCCTCTGCCTCCCAAGTATTGGGATTAAAGGGATGTACCACTATGCCTGGCTTGAATACATATTATCTTTAATATTCAGAATGTTGAAAGCACTTTATACTGGTAAATCTGCAAAAGGCGGCAAGGTATGGGTATATTTAATTTTTAAAAAGATTCCACTTACCATATCCACTGCCCATTCAGAAACCCTTTAAAATCTTAACCTCTTAAACTGGGGATGGTGGTATACATCTTTAATCCTAGAACATGGGAGGCAGAGGTAGGTGGATCTCTGAGTTCTAGGCCAGTCTGGTCTATGAACTGAGTTCTGGGACAGCCAGGGCTGTTAAAAGAAACCCTGTCTCAAACAAATAAACAAATACTATATAACCCAGACTTGTAACCCTTTCTTACAAGCTAGCAGTTCACAGAAATAAAGTGTAAATGTCTGCCAGCTGCACTCATGGACATGTGTCAACCCTGGTTTCCAAGTCTTACCCTGTGATTTCCTCATGTCTTTGGTGGCTAATGCACGACTTCCATGCTGAACACTTGTAAACTCAGGGCTGGTCACATTGTTAATCCTCAGCTCTTGCCCCAACGACTTCCGACCATAAGTATTTTCCCCAGATCCTCCATTGACACTGTAGCCACCTGAAAACA
The DNA here is from genome assembly GCF_008632895.1 of Mastomys coucha. NCBI lineage: Eukaryota > Metazoa > Chordata > Mammalia > Rodentia > Muridae > Mastomys > Mastomys coucha. Next base: position 107,166,312 of record NW_022196904.1, read on the forward strand.
GCAATGTTGACATTATCTTAACAGGGCCCTGTTTCATTCCCTCAACTAACAGGATCTTAGCCATTTACAACATAATTCTCTCATCCTCCCTGTGCTACCTGACTCCAAACCATTCTGACTCCTTGGGATGATAAGTAGAGAAATAAAGTTAAATTCAGACAGATGCTTTAAGCACATTTTGGATGAATAAATGAGACAGTAGCCTGGAAGAACCTCAGATGTTACCTAGCAGGAAGGTTAAGAAAAGAGAAGCGCTGGGCAGTGGTGACACACGCCTTTAATCCCAGCACTTGGGAGGCAGAGACAGGCGGATTTCTGGGTTCAAGGCCAGCCTGGTCTACAGAGTGAGTTCCAGGACAGCCAGGGCTACACAGAGAAACCCTGTCTCAAAAAAAAAAAAAAAAAAAAAAAAAAAAAAAAAAAAAAAAAAAAAAGAAAGAAAGAAAGAAAGAAAGAAACAAGACTAAAGAAGCATGGCCCAACAAGAGAAAATTTATATACCCTTTTCGTCATTCTGTATGTCAGCATGGCCTCTGGTATCATCGTGCCTTTGCCGAGACACCACAGCTGAATTTGAAGGTTGCAGTCCATAAGAGGAAGAAACACCCCTATCTCTAGATGAGGAGTATTTTAAAGTATCTGGGTCGGCTGATGCACTATCAGTTCTGAAAAAGAAAAAAAAAATATTAGTATCAGAGTTTTAAGCAAACATTTTAACAGCCAAAGCTATATGGCATCTCTCCCACTAACCTTTATGATCAGCTATAACTCTATATAAATAAATACTCCATTTTCTAGTAAGTCTTTCAGCTGCAAAGAGAATATCAATAAAACTGCCTGTGGCTCATACTCTCCTGTTGGAGAGCCACCTGGATTATACTGACCAACTCATGTTAATTTTTTCACAGAAGGGAGATGTACATATGTGTGGAGACTAACAAGCTGTGATCAAGCTCTGGTGCTACTCCTCAGAAGCTATTCATTTTGCTTCCCTAGGAGTCTCCTGCTGGGACCTGAGATAAAACAATCAAGCTGGCTGGCTAGGTAGGGAGCTCCACAAATCTGCCTATCTCTGCTTCCCCTGAGCTGTAATTACAAACATACATACTACATCCAGCTTTTTATGTGGGTGCTAGGAATCCAATTCAGGTTCTCGTGCATATGCAACAATCATTTTTTGGAGAAAGCTACCTCCTGAGCTCCAGGAGTTTCTTGTTTTGCATGCTTCCTGTCCCAGAAAAGCTAAACTGGTCACTCTAGCTCAAGGATTTGCTCCCATGATGTGATTCTAAAAAAGTAATTCCTACACTCTTCCTTCCAGAAAAGGTTAAGTGGTCAGTCTTCCTGGTTACAAATAAAAAATAGTGTCAGCATGTCAAAGAGACTGTGTGCTCCAACCTCCTTGTAAAGTTAGTGCCTGTAGCAATGTCTACCAAACTCTCATTGGAATTTTCAATTATCTGGCAGAAAAATATGCAAGTAGGCTATAAGAACACTAACTAAATGAAAGATCTTGTTTATGCTCAGCTATATTTTAATGCCTTTGCCAAAAAGAATGCCAACTAAACTTATTTAAAAAGCAAGAAATAAAGTTAAATTTTTTATTACATTTAATTATTTATTGTGAGTATGAGATCAATGATGGGTATATACATGTGCCCACAAGTGCCACAGCATGCATATAAAAGTTAAAAATAACAATTTGTGGCAGTCAATTCTCTCCTTCAAACATGTGGTCCACAAAGTCTGAACTGAGGTCATCAGGCTTGACAACAAGAGCACTTAGACACATCTTGCCAGCCCAACAAACAAAATGTTAAGAGAAGGTAAGGTCTCAGAATTCCAGACATGCTGACTCTGAAGGCTGGGATCAGTAATGTAATTAGTCAGAATAATGCCTGACAATTAGGAATTAACAAACGATGTAGCCCAAGACAAAACTCAACATCTTTATCCACCTATTAGCTCCTATTAGTTCTATGTCTCAATTTCCTCTTCAGTGAAATAAAGAACCAAGGCAAACTACAAGAATTTCATGAGTCTTATTCTTCTAGGTATCACTCATTAACTATCAAGACGGAAGAAAATCAAATATTCTATTTCAGCATATGAAGAACACAAATAAGTAGTTGCTTGTTTGATTGTCCCAAGAAAAAGAAATTCACTTAAAGAATAATAGTAGTAGTAATAGTAGTAGTAGCAGTAATTTCTCTATCTATTACAAATATCTTCTGCGCTGGTGATAAAACTACAATCTTAACTACTCAGATAAAAGCAAGATCACAAAGTTCAGCACCAACCAGGGCAATTTAGTGACATCTTGCCTCATAAAAATCTGATATAATTTTTATTACATTTAATTACTTATTGTGAGTGTAACTGTCAGTGATGGGTATATACGTGTGCCCACAAGTGCCACAGCAAACATATAAAAGTTAAAAATTGGCAACTTGTGGCAGTCAATTCTCTCCTAACATGTGGTCCTCAAAGTCTGGAGTGGTAGTGCATGCCTTTTAAAGATAGCACTCAAGAGGCAGAGGCAGTCAGATCTCTGGGTTCAAGGGCAGCCTGGTCTATAAAGTGAGTTCTACAACACCCAGAGGTACACAGAAAAAACCTGAAATCCATCTCCTCCACCCCTCCAAAAAGGAATTATGGGCTGAAGAAATGGCTCAGCAGTAAAGAGCACTGACTGCTCTTCCAGAAGTCCTGAGTTCAATTCCCAGCAACCACACGGTGGCTCACAACCATCTGTAATAGAATCTGATGCCGCCTTCTGGTGTGTCTGAAGACAGCCACAGTGTACTCACATACATAAAGTGAATAAAATCTTTTAAAAACAAACAACAACAACAACAACAACAACAACAACAACAAAAACCACACACACACACTGGCTGCTATTCCAGGACTGAGGTTTAATTTCCAGCACTCACAGCAGCTCCTAACTATCTGTAACTCCACTTCTAGAGTATCTGTCAGCCTCATATAGACATATGTGCAGGTAAAACATCAATGCACATAAAAATAAATAAATCTTTGAAAACTCTAATTGGCGAGTAGGAGGGTAATGGGCAGTTTAAGAGTTCCTTGGCTACTATAAACAAGGTGAGGTTCTCGGTTTAATACCCAGTACCACAGAACAAGCAAACCAAAAACCTGAACTCATGAGGCAGCAGGATTTTGCACACATGCTTCATTTTTACTTTATCATCCTGTTCTTATCCCACAGGCCAGACACCTTACTTACTGCAATTCCTGCTGATACAGAATGCAGAGCAGGTCCAATTAAACTTGAACTCCTAACTAGAAAATCTGAGTCAGTATCACAACATGGCAAGCTAAAACCGCTAAGGGTAGACTGTCCTCTTCAAGTATGCAGAGTCTGTGCCCATATAAACAAAGCTAATTCTTCAATTGCAGAGAAATAAAATCATCCATGAAATTAGGGGGGGAGGGGAGGATTTGCAGATACTTATTGCAGACACTAAGTCAGTAAGACTGAGCATTTTATGCTCAATGAAGCATAAAAATTTATTAAACAATTGAAAAATCCTTCATATCTCTAAAAACAGTATATTAAATATTTACCTATAATCAACTAATACATTATTACTTTCTCAAAAAATCCTGGAAAAAAAAAAAAGAGCTTATGGGCTTCCTGGGAGGATTGGGGGGAGAGGAGAAGAGGGTCTAAGAGTGAGTTTTCACTTACTTCAATCTGAAAAAAAAAAATGACTTAGTAAATGCACAAATCAGATAAGGACATGACTAATTCTGATATACAAAACCTGTCTATCAATATTTACTTATGCTGGCATTTCCTATTCTCAGTATGCTCACATGTTGCCCATACTATCCTAACTAGCGCTTTCAGTGAAAAAGCAGTAACATGAGATTGCAGATTGGGCAAGTTAAAAACATCTGGGCTAAGACTCCAGCCTTAACATTTTAACAGCATGGTCCCTTGTTTTCCAGGCTTTTGTTTTCTCTTGTATAAAATGTGAATTAATACCTATCTAACATACAAGGCTGTTACAAAGCTCATATACAGGATTCTTAACAAATACATAGCTTGCAGGGAACGGTAAGGATTATGGTCATAATTCAAAATAAACTTGAGTTTTCCAAGCCAAAAATATATATTAACAGTTCATGAGCATGTAAATGCAATAAAAAGTTCTTACACTATATGTAAAGCAGCTTATGCCCTTCAATTAAGAAATTAAGCACTGTATTGCTACCAAAAGTTTCTAACTTACTAGATTCATGTGATTTCACATTATGCTTACAAAACCAAGAGTGACCCAATTCATTAGAAATAAAGGTTTTTAACTCCCAAAGGTTATGAGCACTGAAGTTTTTTTCATTATAAAGTTAGTTTTATAAAAATTTAACAATAACAAGAACTCACTAGGCCACAACCACTCTGTGAGAACAGCCCCAAATGCCCTCCTGTGGTCAGGCTCTTCTAATGCAAACTTGTATTTCCTGCCAGCATTGAGCACAAGTTCTTTGACACAAAATGTACAAAATGGCTGAGCATTTTTATGAAACTGCAACTTTTACAATATCAATTCTGCTTTGTCTCAGAAACTGTTAGGCTGTTAGCACCAACAAGACAAGACCACCACAGTCTAAAAAATAAGTAACTGTTAAGAACACAAATTAGCACTTAAGATTTAGCAAAGCGCAAAAGAGAAAATATAGATTTCCAACTCCAGGAGGCAGGAATCAGTGCTAACCAAGCTAGTTAGAAGGGCTAAAAAAGGTATCTACCAGAATTAGTGTTTCAATTTAGTGGAAAAAGAAAATATATCTGTTAGACTAAGAATCCTCACAAGGATCCAAAAATATTTCCACAGTCCCTTTAATACTCTAAAAATGTTAAGAGGAAAAAAAGAAGAAATGCATACATTTCCCCAAAATGATCCAACTGAAGTTACACCTAATGTACATGCCACATGAGAGGTAGTAAGTTTCTAAAGCTCATACCTCAAAAATCGCATACTGTGTAATATGGAGCCTTTGTGGTGTTTTGCATCAAGTCAATCTGTAAGACAGCAGTTACAGTATTAGTGAAGACAGCGGGTTAAAACATTTGTTCAAACATGAAGCAAATCTCACTCATTGGTTAGATGCTTTTTCATTAACTATGGCCACAGTAAGTTCAAATACTGAAGCAAAAATCCTGATGGAAAGCCACTTAGCCTTGGAAGGAAAAAATTCTTTAAGTGGCAATCAAAAAAAAAAAGTGAATCCATAAGAATTTAAATTTTAACTGTAACATATAGATCCTGTGTGAATACAGTTACCAATCATTTTATTAACCTATATTCAAAATCCAGAAAAAGTATAAATCTAGGAGGCCATTCACTTCAGCTGACTCAAATCTTCAGCCCTTATACATCTGCCACAGACAGGAGACAGAATCTTGTGGATAGTCTTTGGTACAGCTCCTGTAAGCATTACACAGAGCAACCCCATGCCCCCCAACAAGCCACCTCTACAAAGTGTGAAGTCAGGAAATTCCCTATAAGGAAGCATTTCCATAAAGGACCCTAAAATGACTTGATGCAAACACCACATCTAGTGGTGCCACTGGATAAGCATCATCACATTAAGCTGTTTTTAACCTGGGCTGAAGAGATTTCACACCCATGGCTAGAGCAAATTTGTAATGGACATAAACCAGGAAATGAGAGCAATGAGGTAAGAATATATACTCTCTGCAAAGGTGATACGCAAAAGACAGCTGAAGGAGATGCCAGGAGCTCACTCTGCATATAAATGATGTATCTTTTAAAGCTTAAATCTAATACTATCCCCATAATGTCTCTGTCTTGGGGTTTCTTTCTGCTCCTGTGACAATCCATCAAGACCAAAAGCAACCAGGGGAACAAAGGGGATTATTATTTCAGCTTACAACTCTCAGGTTACACTCCATCACCAAGAGTAAGAACCCAAGGCAGGAACCTGGAGGCAGAAGTGAAGCAGAAACCATGGAGGAAACTGATTCCCCTGCCTTCCTTATAAAATTCAGGATCACCTCGTCCAGGGTTGGCATTGCCCACAGTGAGCTGGGTTCTTAAATAAATAAATAAATAAATAAATAAATGCCAAACAGGCTTTGCACTCAGGCCAATCTGATCTAGCATATTTTCAACCAAAGTTCCCTCTTCCTAAATAACTCTAGCTAGTGTCAAGGTGACCAAACACTAACCAGGACAGTCTCTTACTCACCTGGATTCAAACATATTTTCATGAAGGAGAAGGAAAGACAAAAAGCCTAAGGCTTCAAGAACATCATTGTCACATTAGAAATATAGTCCTAAGAAGGAGTCTAGGGCTGAAAGATTGGTTATTTGGGAAGCTCAGACACTTTCCTTTTAATTTTATTTTTTATTCTTTGTGTAGGAACATTTAGCCTGCATGTATGTACGTAAACTCCATGCATGTCTGGTTCCTGCAGAAGCCATAAGAGGGTGTAAGTTTCCCTTGGAATTGGAGTTACAAAGTTATGAGCCACCTTTAAGTGCTAGAAATAAAACCTGGGTCCCCTGCAAGAGTAACCAGTCCTCTTCACCATTTAGCCAGCTTTCCAAACCCTCAGAGACTTATTTATACAAAACTCTTCTTGAAAACAAATCTGCATTCAGGGCTGGGCATGGTGGCACAAAGCACTCAGGAGGCAGAGGCAGAGGCAGGTGGATCTCTGTGAGTTCAAGGCCATCCTGCTCTACAAAGCAAGTCCAGGACAGCCAAGGTTCTTTTACACAGAGAAACCCTGTCTCCCAAAAACAAAAAACAAAATCATAGTACTAGTAATAGTAGTAGTAGTAGTAGTAGTAGTAGTAGTAGTAGTAGTAGTAGTAGGAGGAGGAGGAGGAGGAGGAGGAGGAGGTGGTGATGGTAATGTTCAAATTAACAGAATGTCTTTTCATTTCAAAATTATAAATGAATTTGCATCAGTTTTGCTATATTAAAATGTAAGTAATACAATTTCTTGGTAAAGTACTAAGTGACTATAATACCAATTTTTAATTACTTATTTATAAGTTCTATTACCTTTTTTGTTGTTGTTGTTTTTTGTTTTTTTCAAGACAGGGTTTCTCTGTGTAGCCTTGGCTGTCCTGGAACTCATTCTGTATGTAGACCAGGCTGGCCTCGAACTCAGAAGTCCACCTTCCTCTACCTCCCAAGTGCTGGGATTAAAGGCATGTGCTACCACTGCCCAACTCTATTACCTATTTTTATTGTAACTCAGTAGCTAGTTGAATGAAAACAAAATATATTATTACCTTATCCCAAAGAGGCTCTAGCTTTTAGCCATGGATTCTTGTAGGTAGTCTCTAAAATCTTGGAATGTCAGGCCTAGGAAGGCTCCTTTTGTTCACCTGGGGGAGTCTAAGCCACACCACAAAGTGGAGCAGTGGTATGACTTAGAAGAACATTTGAATTGCATAGATCAAACTCCAGAGTACTGCAAACTAAGATAACTATGCAGACAATTAGCTACAGAGCTTCAATAAAAATTCCCACAAAAGCAGGAGCAAGAGTACCAGTTGGGTACTATTAAACATAGATACCAACAGGAAGTCATACCATCTTTGTTTCTCCAAGGAAAGAACAACTGCAAGCTCCATACCTGGAACTTTCATGGACTCTGTCCTGTGTCCATCCCTGACAATAGGAACACTTTCTGTGGTAATAAACTGCAAGCCTGATAGATGAGCACTTTACTTGCAACTAGCGTCAGAAGTAAGACAATACTCCTTCTACGTGTACCTACATTTAAAAAAAAAAAAAAAAAACTAGGAAAAAAAGCACCCAAAATTTACAAACCTCTTCTTTAAAAAAACTATATTCATGTTTAATAAAACAAGGCAGTTTCATTTTACGGTTATAAATGAATTTGCATCAACTTTGCAATATTAAAAATGTACTTACTACAATTTCTTGGTAAAGTATAATTTTAATAACACCAGATAAATGCATGACTTCCAAGGTACTTCAAATACCCTGTTAGTTGACAGCTAATCTGATTAAACAGAAGGTATAATCACTAAGAGGAATTATTTTAGGCTGTATCCTTTGCTTCATGTGCATAACTGTCTTTGGAGAAAAGGCTAGTAATCTATAACAAGACCTTCAATGCTCTACAGGCTTAGAGACTGTACTTTCACTCTAAGAAGTGCTAACACAATGAGCTCCTACCAAGAGCAACAAGCCTAATCAAAGATTCACATCTGAAAACCCCCATATGATCATGTTTGAAATGCTTTGTCCCATCTGGTAGTCCTATTTTGGGAAACTATAGGACTTTTATAGGAGTTCTCAACCTATGGGTGAACGAACCTCTCTTGAAGGTCAAAGGACTCTTTCACAGAGGTCACCTAAGCCCACTGGAAAATGCAGATACATTACAACTCAGTGATGTACAGTAAAGTACAGTAGCAAAAGTACTCTTATGTAGTAGCATCAAAAATAATTTATGGTTGGGAGGCACCACAAAATGAGGAACTGTATTAAAGGGTTTCAGCACTGGGAAAGTTGAAAACCACCGCTTTAGGACTTCACTATAAGAAGTGGGTCGGCCGGGCAGTGGTGGCGCATGCCTTTAATCCCAGCACTCAGAGGCAGGCAGATAGATTTCTGAGTTCGAGGCCAGCCGGGTCTACAGAGTGAGTTCCAGGACAGCCAGGGCTATACAGAGAAACCCTGTCTCAAAAAACCAAAAAAAAAAAAAGAAGAAGAAGAAGAAGAAGAAGAAGGTCTTTGGGAATGTATTATCCTTGACTCCTTCCCTGACTCCTTCCTATCACACTCTTCTACTTTGGCCACCATGCCTAGCCTGCCATGATGGACTGACACATTCTGAAAGTATAATAAATAAAATCCAAAATAAATCCTTCTTCCCTTGAACTGCTTTTGTCAAATGTTTATCACAGCACTGAGTAAAGTAACATCTACCATCTCATTTCATCTTTACCACAACCCTATTAATTGGATTTTATGGGTTGGGTGACTGAGGTTCCCTAACTGACCTAAAGTTCCCAGTTGTCCTAATGACTACAAACTTTCTCCCTATAAATCCAAATTCACCTCCATATGCACATATAGCCTTTTCCATCTTCATTAGACAATAAGTAAAGCTCTTTCCTAGAGAAGTCACCTAGACCCTAAGTTTCACCTGTCTCCCAAACACTTTTACGTTCTGTAGGGCAAACTCTTCCACTTCACCACTCTTCACCACACCACTTAAAAGAGCACATGAACAACACTCCTGTACAAGTAACTGGACTCCTTTCCTTCTAAATATCTAGTCAGGGCTGGAGAGATGGCTCAGCCGTTAAAGGCTAGGCTCACAACCAAAATATAAATATCTAGTCAGTGTCACACATGGAATCCTAGCTCTTAGGAGGTGGAGGTAGGAGGATCAAGAATTGAAAGACGAACCGGCAGTGGTGACACATGTCTTTAATCCCAGTACTTGGGAGGCAGAGGCAGGTGGATTTCTGAGTTCAAGGCCAGCCTGGTCTACAGAGTGAGTTCCAGGATAGCCAGGGATACTCAGAGAAACCCTGTCTCGAAAACAAAACAAAAAAAGAAAAAAAGAAAGAAAAAAAGGAAGGAAAAGAACTGAAGGACAGACAGCCTCACCTACACAGCAATCTGAAGAGCAGACTGGGTCACATGAGACCCTGTCTTGCACATCCCATCTCATCAGTAATTGTCCAGATTCTTCACAGCCAAGTTCCTCAAAACTCCACCCTGACCTTCACTTAGTTTTCAGATCACTGAAACATTGGGGGAGAGGGGGTAAATTATGGCTCGGCGGTTAAGAGCACTGACTACTCTTCCAGAGATCCTGAATTCAAATCCTGGCAACCACATGGTGGCTCACAACCATCTGTAGTGAAATCTGATGCCCTCTTCTGGTGTGTCTGAAGACAGCTACAGTGTACTTACATATAATAAATAAATCTTAAAAAAAATAAAAATACAAAGAAGCACATATTCACCCCACCCACCTCTAAGGGCTGCCTTTCAGTACACCCCCGTGTCTGTCTGTCTGTCTCCCCCCCCCTCTGTGTATGTTTGTGTGTATGTGTGTGTGTGTGTGTGTGTGTGTGATCTATTTATTTTATGTGTATGAGTACACTGTAGCTGTACAGATGGCTGTGAGCCATCATGTGTGTGGCTGCTGGGAATTGAACTCAAGACCTCTGCTAGCCCCACTTACGGGTGGTTGTGAGTCACCATGTGGTTGCTGGGATCTGAACTCAGGACCTTCGGAAGAGCGGTCAGTGCCCTCACCCACTGAGCCATCTTGCCAGTCCCTGGAACTTATTATATAGACCATGCTGGCCTCAAACTCAAAGAGATCTGCCTGCCTGTGCCTCCAAGTGCTAAAATTAAAGACACGCACCACCACATCTGAGTTCATTTCACTCTTTTAGCTAAAGCCCATATCCATTTTTTTTTCAGTTTCCAAATGTTCTTTCTCAATGCTGCTCTGCCTGGTGTCTTGTTTGGTTTGATTATTTAAAGTGGCTGTAGATACAATGGCTCTGTAATTCAATCTAGTCCAAATAATCTCTTTACTCACTTCCTCTGGTAACTAGCTTAGACTGTGACATAATAGCCTTGCCGAGTTCTTTAATTTTTCTTATGATTTTCTTCACACTAAGATGTCAAAACCCCAACCTCAAATAAATCCAATGATCAGCTACTCACTCAGAAGCATAACATTGCCAACAAACTACCCAGACCTCCCCATTCTCTTCTGATTCCAAAACATCCTCCTAACTCCAACCCACACACAGACTCCAACCTTTGCCAAGAAGAGACATATGGTAACATATCTGCACTCATTCCTGTATCTCCATCTCCTCTAATTCCTCTCAATTTTTCAGGTACTTCTCTTTCCAATACAGCTAAATTTTCTTCCTAAACATGTGAAATTTCCTAACTTATTGTCTTTCATTTAAAAGATATGAGTACACACACACTTTCACACACACACTCTCTCTCCCTCTCTGTTCTCTCTCTCCCTCTCTGTTCTCTCTCTCCATCAAGCCCACATGCCCCTGTACCACATAATCTGCTCCCCGAGGTCAACTATCCAAGATGTCTGCACTCCCCTCGCCCATTTCTTCACCACTTCCACTTTCTCAACTCCTACCTGATGTGACTTCTGCTCATGCCTCTGCCCCCTGAGGTTGCTAAATCCAAGATCTATTTTCAAGTCTCAAATCTACTCACTCTCTCAGGCTCTCACAGAACTACAAGTAGAGTTGTGAGTTTTGCCTGAAAAATGAGATGAGAAAAAAGAATATGGAACACTCTCTCTTTTAAATATTCTTATATTATGGGCTGGAGCTTAGCTATGTTAAGAATTACTGTGCTGTTTTCCCAAAGGACCAAAGTTTGGTTTTCAACACCTGTATTTGACAGCTCAGAATCACCTGAAACTCCAGCTCCAAGAGACCCAATACCCTCTTTGGGCCTCTATAGGTACTATAACATTCATGAAAACACACATACACTGTAGTGGCTATTCCTGGCTGTCAACTTGACTATATCTAGACTACAGTTCAGAATTGGAGGGCTCACCTGTGGGCCTAATTTGGAGGCTAAGAGATACACGTTTCTGACTTGGATCTATCTTAGCATGGAGATCTTGAGGCACAGTGGCTATGAAGAGATTAAGAAAGGATGATCTCCGAGTTCAAGGTCATCTAGTCAAGGTCAAGGTCAAGTCTGGGATTAAAGGTGTGGTCACACCTTTTGCTGGAGACCTATATAAGGACATTGGGAGAAGGAAGGCTCTCTCCTTCTCCTGCTTGCCTTGTGGAGCTGAGCAACTGCTAGATCCTTGGACTTCCATTCACAGCTGCTGCTGACCATTTTGGAAGTTGGACTACAGATTGTGAGTCATCAATAAATTCCTTTACTATATAGAGACTACCATAAGTTCTGTGACTCTAGAGAACTCTGACTAATACATACACATAAGTTATTTTTTTAACTCATAAAACAATACTTACAATCAGATCTTGAGAGAATGGAACAATTGATTGTCCTCCTGATCCTCTCACAGGCTCCTTTGCCAAACCACCAATCCTTGCAGACCCTTAAAGGCCTAGCCTTAAGCCCTCTGGGAAGCCATCTGATTTGTACTCTCTTTAACCTTTCCTGACATTAATCCTTGCTGACAAAGTATCATCTGCATATCATCAACTTGCACAAGTAGGTATCACTATATATCCATTCTGAGTATCAGGCCTGTATATTTCACCTTCTCAAGCTAGACACAGGGGCACACATCTGCAATCCAGCTCCTTTGGAGACAGATGCAAGAAGCTAACCTGAACTGAGAAGCTATATCCAGTCTGGGCAATATAGTAAAACCTTAACTCAAAAACAAAATTTAAAAAAAAACAAACCTCTCAATGTTCTAACAACCTCAAACACAACTGACTCCTTTGTTCCCAGTATCCCCCACAGAAAAAACAGTGCCATCTTCAGGTGTTTTCTAGTAAGAGGCACTCTATGAACTGTCAAACTACATATCTCATCTCCAATACTCAGCTACACACATGTACACATGCACACACGCATGCACGCACCCGGTCTCTTCTACACAATGCAAAAAATAATTCTAAGGCACAAAACTAATGTCACTCTCTCATCATCATCGTGTACATGTTCCTTTCCAAGTTAAACTATCTACTATCTCAAGTTTTAACTTTTTGGTTTTTAGAATTTAATCTCTGCCTGCCTGAACAGCATTGTCCTTAGCCCTTGCTCACTCAGCCTTTTTCATTATCTTTCCAAGCCTCACTCAACTTTCCTTTGCCAAAGTTCAGTTTCCCAAGTTTCCTTAGGAGCCATCAATATTTGTGCAGTTCAGAAGGCCTAATGGATTTCCCCTCAGCTCTTACTAACTGTATGTACTCTACAAAAAAGTGTAAAACATCAGAAGGGCAGAGGCCTGTTAGATACCATACTGCCTAGACAACATATAGAATTACCTGTTGACTAAATTAAGTCACTGGGGCTTTTTGTTCAACTTTGCAGTTCAAGTGCAATCTAAACTTCCTCTCCAAATCCTTCCAGTAAAATCAACGTTTCTGGGCTGAGAATTTAACTCAGTAGTAATGCACATGGCACAGAAGGCATGAGAACCTTGGTTCAGTCCCCAACTGTCAAACATAACAAAAAAGGAAAAATACCAATATTTTCTTGGACCTTTTACAAAAAGGACTGAAAGCTAAAGACTACAAAGAGGGCTGAGGAGGTGACCCAAGAAGTATAGGCACTTGCAGTCAAGCCTAATGACACCAGTTCAATCCCCTGACCTCAGAAGCACATGTTGGAAGGAGAAAACCAATTGCTACAAGTTGTCCTCTATCCCCTACTTCCATACCAGAAGAGGACTCAAGCACTCACACACATCTTTTAAAAGATTACAACAGATATTTCCAACTCTCCTAAGAATCTATAATCTAGATATGCATAGTGGCACATAACTTAGTTCCAGCACAGAAAGCACAAGCAGGTATCTAAATTACAGGACAACCAACACTATAGAGACCAGAGTCAATCTTAAAATAAATAAATCTAGAAAAAGACTACTCTAAATTGCATAATCTAAATGCTGTTGTGGTTTGAATTAAGAATGACCTCTACTGGCCAGGCAGTGATGGCTTACACCTTTAATCCCAGCACTTGGGAAACAGGCAGGTGGATTTCTGAGTTCGAGGCCAGCCTGGGCTACACAGAGAAACCCTTGTCTCGAAAAAAAAAAAAAAAAAAAAAGAATAACCTATCAGCTCATATATTTGAATGCTTAGTCACAAAGGAATGGAGCCAGGTGAGGGGATTAGAAGGTATGGACTTATTGGAGTAAGTGTGGTCTTGCTCAAAGAAGGGTGTCACTGGAGGGTAGCCTTTGATGTTTCAAAAGTCTACAGCAGTTGCCCCCACCCGGCTCCCACCATCAAGATGTAGCTCTTAACTACTTTTCCAGCATTACACCTGCCTGCATGCCACCATGTTCCTCAACATGATCATAATAGACTAAACCTCTGAAACTGCAATCAACCCCTCCTATTAAATGCTTTCTCTTATAAGAGTTGCCTCAGCCATAGTGTGTCTTCACAGCAACAGAACAGTGATTAAGGCAGGATGTAAACAGTGCGGTGGTGGCGCATGCCTTTAATCCCACCGCTTGGGAGGGAGAGGCAGGCAGATTTCTGAGTTCGAGGCCAGCCTGGTCTATAGAGTGAGTTCCAGGACAGCCAAGGCTACACAGAGAAACCCTGTCTTGGGAAAAAAAAAGAGGGGGGGGGTGTAAAAATGTTGAGCTATTTCAGAAAAAAAAAATCCCACTATTAGCTCCTTCTTCAAACTCACACACTCATTAGTTAGTTAGTTATAGGATGGTTTCAGCTGCTCATTTCCTTGAGATGTTACCACTAACAACAGGAGGTACTATCATATACCACATGTTCTTCCAGAGAGAGCAAACACAGTTTTTTCAACAATGATAAAAGAAGGCAGAAGAAAAGATGGAAGTTTAGAAGATGATGGTGAATGGAAATGTATTAAGTTTTGTGTTTTAGCTTAAAGATCTAACTTCAAAGATCTAATTTCACTATGGAGCATGGGCTCAGGAGGCTGTAGTTGAAGAACCAGGAAGAACACAAGATCTAGGCAGCCCAGCTACAAAGCAGACCTTACTCAAGAACAAGAAATAAAGGAGGGAGGAAAGGGAGAGACAGAGACAAAGGGTCAATGAGCAAATGAAAACATTCAATATCATCTAAAATTAGGAAAATGCAAATTAAAACTACAAGGAAAATTTACTAACTACAATAATCAGAATTTTAAAACTTGAAAATAAAAAAAGAACACGGTTTTATGAGGATGTAGAGAAAATGGAGACTTTCTACATTGCTGTGGGAATGTAAAATATTACAGCCACTTCAGAAAACAGTTTGACCATCCTTCAAAAGGCAGAAAATTCTATGTAGCCCAGCAAATCTCTCAAGGTATATGCCCAAAATTGAAAATACATGTTGCCTCTCCCCTACTGCCCCCTCTCTCCCTCAATTAAACCTCTTACACATGGGGAAAAAAAGAAAAAAGAAAATACATGTTGCAATAAAAGCATACAAAGTTCTACCACAACAGTTACATTAGTCAAGAAGTAGACATCATCTATATTTCTACTGGCAGAAGGGAGAGATGCAAGGCATTGTACAACAATAAGAAGGAATGAAGTGTTCACATATGCAACACCTTGGGTTAATGTGGAAAACATCAGACTAAGTGACATTAGCCAGAAACAAAAGGACACATGCTGCACAATTCTACTCGTGACTGAACAGATTCACAATGGTAGGACTGTGGTTGTCATGCGCAGGATGAAAGTGAGAATGTGGAGTGACTACTTAGTGGATATAGGATTATTCAAACTAAATAGAAGTGCTCATGACTGCATAACATCATGATGTCAACAAATGGTATATTTTATACATTTACCACCCCTCAAAACCAACCACATTCTTATTTGTGACATTCTGAACTATGAAGAAGCGCTGGTTAGGTGAAGAAACTGATTACAAAAGGGCACAGGGGCTTCTGGGAGAATAATTATAACCTGGGTATAGTAGTTACACTACTATAATCATTTATCGAAACCAAAAGAACTACACAGCATCACTTCCATCAAAGTCACTTTAATCTTTTCAGTATTTGCCCTTCAGCTAGGGCAAAAGTTCAATGGTAGAACACTCTCTTAACATATATGACGCCCTGGGTTCAACACCTCAAAAAATAAAATAAACTCCTTTCTTATAGTAAGGTTATCAAAGAAAGCAAGATTTGTTTTGAATAATTCAGCATGCCATGCCTTATACTGCCCATCATATTTAGCCATTTTATAAGAAAAAAAGGTCTGGAGAGATGGCTCAGTGGTTAAGCACACTGACTGCTACTATAGGGCTGAAGAGATGGCTTAGCCGTTAAGAGCACTGACTGTTCTTCCAAAGGTCCTGAGTTCAAGTCCCAGCAACCACATGGTGGCTCACAGCCATCTGTAATGAGATCTGATGCCCTCTTCTGGTGTGTCTGAAAACAGCTACTTATACTTACATATAATAAATAAACTAATCTTTAAAAAAAAAGAAAACATAAGAGCCATGGCACTGGTTGAATGTCACTATACCTCCAGTGAAACAAGTTGCTGACCTGAGAAACAGCCCATACATAGGAAGAACTGAAGCTGAAAACTATCTGGCCAAAGCACCCAGAAAAACTTGGACCAGTAACATACAAGTGCCACCAAAATCAACAATTAACAGTTATAAACTTCTAGTACAACAACACTGTCAGAGGGTCTGACACCTTCTGACCTCCTTGGGCACCAAGCATGCATATGATACACACTGACATGAGCACATGAGCAACACTATACACATAAAATAAGTAATTCTATAAAAGGAGGAGAAGGAGGGAAGAAGGGAGCCATACTTAATGTTTAGCTTAAACTTAAGGAAGCTAGAAATTATCTTTAAACCACCTATTTAAGTTATTTCAGACCTACAAAATCTATAAACTCCATTTTTGTTATATTCTATACTAAACACATTTAAATCACATTTAATTTAAAATAAGTAACTTTTATAATTTCCTTTAACAATAGAAAAAAGTATTTACGTATGAAGCGCCTTAGAAAAGGCATTATTTGCTAATCTGAATAAATTTATACAATTTTAAATCCTACCAAAATCTACCTAGTAGTGCACACACATCCTTACATTAATACACTACCTCAATCAATCTTATCTCTTTTTAAAAGAAACAAAGGATGCAAAGCTGTTCCACCTCAGAATGCAACTTTCCCATGTCTCTGTCACCTCCTACTGCTTCATTAAAACTCTACATACACACAGGTACTAGACTAGGAGAGGAAAGATTCAATGATGTTCTCAAAAGAATTAGTTTCTAACTGTATGATGAAAGTTAAACTACATACTACCTATAAACCTACACAGTAGCAATTTAAATGATGTCCCTGCTCTCCAAATACATCCAAAGTTACAAAGATTAGATTATTTTCTCTAGCTTATACTTTCAACCAGTAGCCAGTTGTTTGTTTTGTTTAATGTTTTGAGTCAGGGTCTCCCCATGTATAATAACCTTTGACTGGTCCGGACCTCCTTATATAGAACAGGCTGGCCTTGAAATCAGAGATCTGACCTCCTCTGTGTCCTGAGACTAAAAACATGCCACATGGACAGCACTTGGTAGCAAGTTCTTAGATGAATTGGTAAGACATGAAGAGAAAAGCAAGCAGATTCACATCTATAAGTCCCTTACTAAGCAATATAAAATTGGTTTCTGGGAAACATACCAGGAACACACTAGGAAACATACCACTACCCTACAGTGCAATCTATCACCCCACCATATTTTATAACTAAGTAATACCAAGAATGCCACATGCTTAGAAGACATTTAAGTACTGATGTCATACATCCTTTAAAAACAATGAAAATTTATCAAAATTTATAGCTACATAACACACTAGTGTATGTGCACCTACATGTGTGAGAGTGTATGTGTGTGTCTAAAACATTTAGAGAAAGAGATAACAACATAATGTTCTTTGGTAAAAGAGTACAAAGTCTCAAGAGGAAAAAAAAGTTTGATCTCTGCTATTTAAAAAAAAAAAATGACTTTGTCAGAAACAATGTGCTTTGTACTTCAAAATATTCCAAAAAAGTGCATTTCAAAAGTAGGTATGCATGGTACACACCTGTAACACCAGCATGTGGGAAGCTGAAGCTGGATGACTTCAGATTTGGAGCCAGCCAAAGCTGCACAGTGAAAACCCTGCATCAATCAATCAATCAATAGTAAATAGTAAATAGTCCATTTCAAAAAGCTTCTCTCCTCTCAAAAAAAGGAAAAAGTAATTAGCTTGATTTAATCCATCAGCATTATATACATTATGTATATTTATCTAAACATCACTTTGTACCCCATACATATGTATAACTGTGTCTTTTAAAAATAGAGCATGTGTTGCCAGATAGTGCATACCTTTAATCCCAGTACTTGGGAGATAGACACAAGTGGATCTCTGTTTGAGGCCAGCATAATCTACTCTGTGAGTTCCAGGACAACCAGTAGTACTACATAGTGAAACTGTGTCTCCAAAAATATAAATAAATAAATAAATAAATAAATAAATAAATAAGAGTAGTAGGAGTCAGGCTTGGGGGAGCTGGTGTATCTGTGAGTTCAAGACCATCTGGTCTACATATCAAACTCCAGGCCAATCAGCTCCAGGTAGTGAGACTTTGTCTCAAACAAACAAAGGACTGGGATGTATCTCAGTGGTAGAACATCTATCATACACATGGCCCTGCATTCAATCCTCAGAGACACAACACATAACACACATAATAAGAACAGTATAGTGCAATTTTTTGTGTGTCCTCAATAACTTTCAATGAAATATGGTAACATGCACTGTATTAACTATGTAAAATAGCCACTTAAATACTGTCTTAGTTTTAGGTCTGACAAGATTTCTCAATAGGTATGTGAGCCTGATGACCTAAGTTTGATCCCTGGAAGGGAAGAACCAATTCCACAAAATTGGTCCTCCGCCTATGCGCTTAACAAATGAAAAGTTTCTTTTTTTTTTTAAAGATTTATTTTATTTATTTATTATATCTAAGTACACTGTAGCTGTCTTCAGACACTCCAGAAGAGGGTATCAGATCACATTATGGATGGTTGTGAGCCACCATGTGGTTGCTGGGATTTGAACTCAGGACCTCTGGAAGAGCAGTCGGTGCTCTTGGAAAACTTGTTACAGCCAGTGAGATGATTACTACATACACCTTTATTATTACTCCTAAGCTCATTTTATAACTTCAGTGTATTTAATATGGAACATGCTATATAATATTGCTAATATTCCAAACAATGACATAATCATTTTTAGTAGACTATGTAACCTGTGGCTCCTTTTAAACCTGGCTTCTCAATACGCATTCTGTCTCAAGTTCCATCCATGGGCCTGCTGCCACTGAGAACCTACACCATCTTCATGTTTCCTCATGTACCCTAAGAACAGTAAAGACAAGGCAAGATGTGCATCTGGCCTTTTACAACATACTCTAGATTGCTTTCTTTTCAACTAAATATTGGTATTAATTTTGTGATACCAGTGATCTAGTCAGAAAAGAGGCAAGGTCCTAGCTATATGATGAATAATGTGAGTACTAGCTTACCAGAATTAATTTTACTTTTTGAAAGGATATACACATCAAAATGAATGCAGCAATGCACTGTTTGAAAATCTGTTGGCTCTGGGAAGCAGGGTTTCATTCCTCCAACCAATGCAGAACTGCCATTGCCCCAGGACATCAGAAGCCTTAACCCAGTACTTAGTATTTTAGTGAGTGGACTGCTTAAGCAATACATATAGATATAGTAGACATGGGGTAAGAGACTAATGTAGAAAAGAATTTCAAAATAATAGCAAAGTGTTTTTCAAGATTAATAAAACCTATGAATTTTAATTAGCATAGCCTTCCTTCTATTAAGGACCAGAGGTACTCACATCCATTTAAAAAAAAAAAAAAAATCACTCAAAAACATGAACCATGCATACATTGAGTAAATAAACTCAATAAACAGAAGAGGGAGCAGAACTAACTTTCTAAAGCCAAACAGTTCTGAGTAAGCAAATGCACTAAGCTGGTTACACTCTTAAAGACAAAACAGAAAACAAACTATAGTAAGTTGAGATATTTTGTATAAGAGTTAAAACTACAAATTCTCTAAACTCTGCTTTTAAGTCTTGATACAAGAGAAATTCTATCTTGTTTTTTAGTTCCAAAAATACAATAAGCTTTGAGAAAATGAAGTCAAGTTCAGGTAATCAGAATGACAGTATGAGAAGAACTGAAACATACAGCTTGTGTGACTCCATCAAGGACAGTTCAATCAATAACAGGAATACCTCGGATCTGTTTTTTTGGTAATTAAGGTAGGGGAGGCAGAAAACCCTAGCACTGTAAGAATTCAGTGTTCTTAAAAGTCACTACGGTCACATCTGTTGTATAGGTGTGATATGTAAGGTGAATTCAGCGTGGGCAAGCAGAAAGGCTCACCTAAGTGGTCACCCTTAACCAACACTAGACGACAAATGAATTATGCTAGTCCAAGTTTCTACTATTGGGAACAGTTTTGTCTAAGCTTCAATCATGCACTATAAACAGAACACAGAATACATAACTTAGGTCCTCAGCAGTCTCTTGTCTAGGCTTTGCCAACTGTACATACAATACTTACTTACCCTTCAAGAACCAACAACAGATTAATCTTCCTAACTGAACCAATTTGCTGCTAGTAAGACTTCAACAACTCCTCAAACTATCCCAATTACACTTCAACTATGACCAAAGCCAACAGTGTAGTTCCAGTCCAGCTCCCCATCTTCATCGTCTTACTCCTCACAAGCATTCTGCATCTAAATAAACATAGTATTTATTGGGGACAGCTTATATATTACAGCAGCCTTTCTGTTTGGTTGTGATTTTCTCCAAACTTACCATGAAAACTATATAGACCAATTTCCTCACCTCACTGACTTCAACTAAGCTGTACAGCTTTCCCTCCTCTAAAACCATTAATATAGAAATAGTTGCCATGCAGTGTTGGCATACACCTTTAATCCTAGCACTTGAGAGGCAGAGGCAGGCAGATTTCTGAGTTTGAAGCCAGTCTGGTCTACAGAGTTGAGTTCCAGGACAGCCAGGGCTATACAGGGAAACTCTGTCTCAAAGAAAAAAAAAGAAAGAAAGAAAGAAAGAAATAGTTACACCAACACTGTAACACACAAATCCATATGCCTTGCCATTGAGAACAGTTCAATAGTTTGTACGATCAAATACATGTAGATAATAAGGCCTTAAGAGTACAATATGCTGTCGTTTTTAAAAGCCTTCCTTTAAAAAAAAAAAAAAAAAAAAAAAAAGCCTTCCTTATTTCTCATTTTTATTTTTTGTTTGTTTGTTTGTTTTTGGCTTTTCCAGACAGGGTTTCTCTGTTTAACCCTGGCTGTCCTGGAACTCACTTTGTAGACTAGGCTGGCCTCAAACTCAAAAATACGCCTGCCTCTGCCTCCCAAGCGCTGGGATTAAAGGCGTGCGCCACTGCCGGGCCATATTCACACAGTTAAAACTATTTTATGATTTCTTAAAATTTGAATAGGGATTTAAGGATGGCTCAGCAGTTAAGTGCACTGAGTGCTCTTGCAAAAGACTCAGGTTCAATTTCTATCAACTACAACCATCTTGAATTCCAGTCCTATAGGATCCAATGCCCTCTTCTGGCCTCTGGGGACACTGCATGCACATATTTCACAAACATACAAAATAATCACACATTTAAAATGAAAATTTTAAAATTAATTTTAAAAGTTTAAATACTAATTTGAAGTTCAAGCTCACTACAATTTTATAAAGGAATGAAGGACTAACAAGATGCTCATGAGCTAAGGCACTTGCTGTCAATAACCATGATGGCTGGCTGGTATTCTATGCCCAGAACCCACATAAAGGTGGATGGAGAGAACTGACTTCACAACACTGTCCTATGACCTCCACATGCACACTGTGTCACATGTATGTCTCTCTATCCCCCTACCCCCTCTCTCACTCATACACAAAAGTTTTGGGGTTTTTTTGGTTGGTTGGTTGGTTTTTGGTTTTCGAGACTGGGTTTCTCTAAGTAGCCCTGGCTGTCCTGGAACTCACTCTGTAGACCAGGCTGGCCTCGAACTCAGAAATCTGGCTGCCTCTGCATCCCAAGTGCTGGGATTACAGGCATGCGCCACCACCGCCCAGCCACAAAAGATTTTTTTTTTTTAAGGAATTAAGAAAGATAAAAATGTTCAGCTTAAAGATATAATTGCCAAATGTTTTTTATAAAGGTCTTATTTGATAATGAAAATATTAAACTCTAGCCTGGCAGTGGTGGCACATGCCTTTCATCACAGCACTTGGGAGGCAGAGGCAAGTGGATTTCTGAGTTCGAGGCCAGCTTGGTCTACAGAGTGAGTTCCAGGACAGCCAAGCCTACACAGAGAAACCCTGTCTCAAAAAAAAAAACAAAACAGAATAGCCAGGACTACACAGAGAAACCCTGTCTAAAAGAAAAAAGAAAAAAAAATATTAAATTCTGCAGCTGTGTTTCCTTGAGGCAGAAGGACCACTTGAGCCCAGTAAACAATACAGACCAAACAAAAATTCAAACATAATTATTAAACTCTACTTAAAGTTCCATTCATAGCAATGAGATGTGGCTCTTCAGTTTTAGCTGTTTTTTATTCAGTATATTACATATCTATGGATACCAGACTTACTACAAACTCATAAAAAAGTACAACAAACAATTCTGGTCTCATAAATCTAATGTCAGCCAGCTGAGGTGGCACACATGTTTAATCCTAGCACTTGGAAGGCAGAGATAGGCAGATCTACCCTGATCCACATAGGGATTTCCAGGCCAGCCAGACTATACAGCCTGCCTACCTGTGTAATTCTAGCACTCCACAAGTTGACTGAGCAAGGAGCATTAAGATAGCCTGGGCTATAGTAGTGAGAACCCTGTCTCCAAATTAGAAACCTAACTTCATGTTTATTTTTATTTATTTATTTATTTTTTTTTTTTGAGAGATAAGGTTTCTTTGTATAGCCCTGGCTGTTGTGGAACTTGCTCTGTAGACCAGGCTGGCCTGGAACTCACAGGGAGTGCTAGAACTAAAAGCAAGCATCACCATTACCCAGCTAAAACCCAACTTTTCAAACCAGACATAAATATAACTCTAATTTCACAACACTTTTTAATTATTTATTTTATATATATAAGTACATTGCAGCTGTGTCCAGACACAACAGAAGAGGGCATCTGATCACTTTACAGATGGTTGTGAGCCACCATGTGGTTGCTGGGAATTGAACTCAGGATCTCTAAAAGAGCAGTCAGTGTCCCTAACTGCTGAGCCATCTCTCCAGCCCAACACTTGTATCTTTTAATCTTTCACATGGAGTTTTATACTCCTTAGAACTTTGATCTGGTAAAATGGTACTAAAAATGGTAACTTATGGTAGTTCCAATACTGTTTCATCCATTTAGAAGCCTAGAAATAGAAGGGTACTATGACACATACCAGTAACCCCAGCTACTCAACGTTGGGGGAAGAGTACCTGAAGCCTGAGAACAGCTTGGGCTACAGAGTAAAATCTCTAGGCAGATAAAACTTGGGCACCACAAGCTATCTAATATATAACAATACGTATGTGCTAAACTCCTAAGACTTTCAAGTATAGGAGTAAGACCTATTGAATGCATTTTTTTCTTCAATATGTATGGGGGGGGGGTAATGTGTGTAGATGCCCTGAAGCCAGATTTACAAAGAATTGTGAGCTACCCAACGTGAGTACTGAGAACTGAGCCATCTCTCCAGCCCTATTCAAATTAGTCATTGTCAATTTAGAATATTAAAATGTACAATAATTAACTACACACTTAACTTTCAAACAAAGAATTCTGGCTGGACATGTAGCACATACCTGTAACTGCCAGTACTCAAGTGGTAAAGATTGTTGGGTCTCAAAGGTCAGCCTGGGCTATATGAGACCCTATGTCAAAAGTTTTTAAGGTTTAATTACTGTGTGTGCATGTGTGCCTCAGTGCTTATATGGAAGTCACCTACAGGAATGTGGAGGTTACCTTCAGAAGAACTTGATTCTCTCCTACCAAGCATTTCTAG
Organism: Mastomys coucha; assembly: GCF_008632895.1. Classification (NCBI taxonomy): domain Eukaryota; kingdom Metazoa; phylum Chordata; class Mammalia; order Rodentia; family Muridae; genus Mastomys; species Mastomys coucha. The sequence continues at coordinate 107,190,184 of NW_022196904.1, forward strand.
AGATCAAACTCAGGTCACAGGTCTGGTGCTGAGTGTTTTTTACTCACTGACCCATCTCCCCAGGTCACACTCTGTAGCTTTCCTTTGCTGGCTATGAATTAAGAGATCCACCTGCCACTGCTTTGAGAGTGTTGAGATTCAAGGTGTGTACCATTATACCCAGCTCAAAAAACTCTTGAAACACTCTGATCTCTATCTTTGGATACAACTAGGTATTTTCCATATACGTAAAATCCAGAAAATAACACACTTGCGCTAGTGGCAAAGATAGGCCTCTGTTCAGCACAAAATGGTTGGGAAGATCCCCAAAATCTTCCCAACTTTTTGTCTGAGATAGTAACAGGTTACAAGTAAATAATAAAACCTAACATCACTCATTTCTTTTTCTTTGCAAGATAGACTCTAGCTAAACAGCCTGCCTTTGCCTCCCAAGTACTGAGATTATAGGTATGTGACACCATAGCCCACAAAGCTCTTACCTAACAATTCTGAAGGAGAGCACAGTGAACAAGTCTACAACCAGGCAGTGGTGGAGTCCTTAATCACAGCACTTAGGAGGAAGAGGCAGACAGATCTCTGAGTTAAGAGAACAACCTGGACTAAGAATGAGTTCCAGAACAGCCTACACAGAGAAACCCTGGGAGGACACATGATTGACTAAAAGCCCAGTGCTCTGTAAACACTCTTAAAGACTATTTCTAGTGGACTTGGTAAGCTTGCCCTTACCACAGTAGCCCATTACTCAGCCACCAAAGACACTACCTGTGGATATGTAAAAGGGATTACTTCTACTATGACAGGACAGACTGGCAAACTAATATTAAAAGAAGCTGACAAGAATTGTTGCTTGGGCTAGTGAGATGGCTCTGCCGTAAAGAGCACTGACTGCTCTTCCGAAGCTCCTGAGTTCAAATCCTAGCAACCACATGGTAGCTCACAACCATCTGTAATGAGATCTGACGCCATCTTCTGGTGTGTCTGAAGACAGCTACAGTGTACTTAGATATAATAATAAATCTTTTAAAAAAAAATGCTGCTCTGTTTCTGTTTTGAGGCAGTCTTGTGTAGCTCAGGCTGGCCTGGAACTCACTACATAGCGGAAGGTAACCTTGAATTTCTGATCCAATGAAAACATCACTGTTGGAATTACTGGTATGTACTAACTACCACACCCTGGTTACATGGCTGGGGATCAAACCCAGGGCTGCTTCATACACTCCCAACCCAAGAATTAAATTCTCAGTTGTCTGATTCCTCCTCACCTGCCCCTCCATAAAAATCAGAGGGAAAAATGGTACAGAAAAGACAAATAATTATTTTTAATAAAAATTATTTGAATAAAAATAGGCCTGGCAGTAACACACTTAAACTGCCAGCATCTGGGAAGTGGAAACATGATCAGGAGCTCAATCAGGTTATCTTCAGTTAAACAAGATCTTTTCTCAGAAAGAAAGAAAGAAAGAAAGAAAGAAAGAAAGAAAGAAAGAAAGAAAGAAAGAAAGGGAGAAAGAAAGAAAGAGAGTGAGAGAGAAAAAGAGAGTGAGAGAGAGGAAGAGAGTGAGAGAGAGGATGAGAGAAGAGAGGAGAGGAGAGGAGAGGAGAGGGGCTGGGCAGTGGTGGCACACGCCTTTAATCCCAGCACTTGGGAGGCAGAGACAGGCAGATTTCTGAGTTCCAGGCCAGCCTGGTCTACAGTTAAGAGTTCAAGGACAGCCAGGGCTATACAGGGAAACCCTGGGGAAGGGGGCGGGGTGACTGAAGAAAGAACTCAGCAGCTGCTGACCTTACAGAGGACTAGAGTTTGGTTACCAGCACCCACATGATGACTCACAACTGCCAGTAACTTCAGTCCAGAGATCTAACTCCCTCCTCACCAGATTCTGGCTCCTACGCACACATGGTGTACATACAAAAACTACAGGCACATATAAATACATATAAAATTAGTAAATTTTTTTTAAGATTCAAGGGTCAGCAAGATGGCTCCTCAGCACTTGCTGCCAAGCCTGATAACCTGAGTTAAACTGACAGAATCCACATGATAGAAAAAGAAAACAGACTCCTATGTATGGTCCTCTGATCTCTACTCACTCACCCACTCATGTCTCATTGTGATAAAGAAATGCCCAAACAGACAAGTAAAAGATTTTTTTAAATTATTTGAATAAACTAGCCTCTGTGTACTTGAAAAAGCACTTGGCCATGTTGGGGGGTGGGAGTGTCTCCATTCTGTCATTAGCCATTCATCTTTCTGAGTAGAGAGAGGAGAATGACCTCAACTTTTACTATGAAAATTATGACCTACAAACATGAGTTTTTCCCACTGTCTATCAATTGTGACCACCTTACAAATAAGCCAAGTTTTGCTATGAGGTATGTGTATAATCCTGTTTCCTCTAGAAAGCAAGTATCTCCAGCCTTGTAAACTGCTACTCCATAAAGCCAAGTGTGCACCTCAGAGTACCCTCCACCCAAGAATTCAATCAGAGCTCTTAGAAAGTTTTCATCCTTTTTCCATCCTTTCACACTCAGACAAGAAACAAAAGTATTTGAAACATTTACTAACATATTCCGTAACAGTATAAGCCATTCTGCGTGTGTGTGTGTGTGTGTGTGTGTGTGAGACACACACACAGATCATAATGCTAAAAAAATAGTAGAATCCATTATTTGTTTTCTGGAGACAAGGGTTATCTTGGCTGTCTTGGAACTCAGACCAGGCTGGCCTCAAACTCACAGGAAGCCACCTGCCTCTGCCTCCCAAGTGCTGGGATTAAAAGTGAGCACCAGCTGTAGAGTCCATTTTTAAAAAAGAACTCTATCAAAAGTCAAATTCAAGTTCATTTATCGCTTAAAGTATCAGCTGTTTAAAACCAAATCTCACACATTTTAATAACAGTGAAAACAACAAAGCATATCACTGAAAAGAATCAACTTGTTTTATTTAACACACTGCACAAACCTTCATGCAGGGTAAGTCAAAGCGACGATTTTGCAAACACTTTATTACTGCTTCAAATCTCAATTCAAGACTTAGGCATTCATTTTTAAAATCATTTAGTCACAAACATCAGTTCTAAGAGACAAAATCTTTAGGAATGCATGTTAAACAAAATAAGTGTACCCCTACTAACCAAAGAGCATTTCTCTACCAACTCTTAAAATGTAACACGCTAACTTCTCATAGAATCCTCCACGTCCAAACTGTTCTGAAATTAAGAGGATCCCCTAGAAAGCAAGGCCAACACCAAAAAGTGTGTGCTTTCCATTCATGCAGCCAATTTCTGAACAACGTTGTGTACTTCAAGGAATGTATCAACTTCTACTGAAAATAAGTCCTAGGCACTATTAAAGCTCAAGTAGTTTCTGAATACTTGAAGCCTTTACTCAGCAAAGAAAGAATGGGAACCTACATTAAGTACAACCAGTCCATAATCAGAAAAACCTGACTAGAAATAACTTTTCTTTCGTGTTAATGCTCTTAATATTTTAAATCCAACCAGATCCCAACTCCTTCAGCAAAACGAAATTTCTCTACTCCTTAGAATTCAAATTCACTCCAAAGCGCCCAGGGAAATGACTGTTCACCAGAAAAACTATTGCTGCAGTTGGGGAAAACTTAAAATGCCCAGTGCCAGATTGTGTTGACTCCATTCACAGTTCCACAATCTTATCTTTTGGTCGCCTAACATCCTGTCTAAAGTCAGAGGAAGACCTCGGTAGAGTTCGGAGCTTTTAAAATACACTTATTAACACGTGGGAGTCCAGAAGGGCGCAGAGTTAAGGTGGTCTTTGGCGTGAGGACTGGACGAGGAGGCGAAGAAGTTAATGGGTAACAGGAAGGTTTCCTGGACCTCAAATCTCAACTCCGAGGCAGACGGCAGTGGAAAGTCCTCCTCCACCCCAGCTCAGAGCCACTGCTCCAGCCATCGGGCTGAGGCGGGCAGCCGGGCACAGAGGCCTCGGCTGCCCGCGGCTTTCCTGCCCGGCCAGCCCGGGAGGACACCCAGGAAGCCGCACCCGGCTCCAGGGACCGCGGGCCTAGGCCGCGCCTCCCAGTCCCGCGGGCCTAGGCCTCGGCCAGCTCCAGGCGAGGCTCGACGCGGTCACCCACCTGGGTTGCCAGTCATTCCAGCTCCGCGGGTACTTGGTGCCGCCGCCGCCGCTGCTCAGCCGAGACCCCGGGGCTCTGCGGCTCATTACCTTCCCCGACACGACATGGCCAAGCGCCGCCGCCCGAAGAAGCGCGAGTCGCCGCCTGAACCGGCCGCCGCCGACACTGCGATCTGGCCCGGGGCTGAGGAGGAAGCCGCGGAGGGGGCGGCGGAGGGCGGGGGAGGCGGACGGCCGTTCCGGGTTCCGCTGGAGCCCGCAACGCAGGAGCAGGAGGCGGGAGCGGCGCGGCGAGGGGGAGGCGGAGGCAGGCGAGGCGACGTCTCTTCCAGGGCAGCGCGCGGCCCGCGACGCTGGGGCCCAGGAGGACGAGGACAGCGAGGAGGCGGTGGCGGCGGCTCCTCACGCTCACACGGCCACGGCTTCCCCGCCTCCCGGCTCCGCCCGCCGCGCCGCCGCTGCCGCACGGCATGCTGGGAGCGAGGGGCGGTGCCGGCGCCCTAGGAGCCCGGAGAGGGGCGGGGTTCGGGATGAAAGGCGGGGCTATTGGTCACAGAATATGAACTAGAGGCGGGGCTTATGACAGGGTTAGGGGTCACCTAGCAGGGGCGGTGCCGGCGCTCCCCAAGTCTGGGGAAGAAGGGCGGGACTTGTTGGGGCGGGGGTCTGTGACTTCTGAACCTGGAGAGGGGAGGGGCGAAAGAGAGAGAGAGAGAGAGAGAGAGAGAAAGAGAGAGGGAGAGAGAGAGAGAGAGAGAGAGAATGTGGGACCTGCTCGAGAGGCATTGGAGTCCCGAGAGCATAGCTTCAAGGCGAGGTCCGCGTTGGTGTAGCCAAGAGGGGTGGGGCTTTGGGGAGAAGGCGAGAACTACTTGAGGGCAGAGACCCAAGCCGACCTCCCTGGGCGTCCTGGACTGCGGCTCTGTCCGCGGGTGGTGGAGAGCGCTGTGGCTCCACCGCGGGGCATCATGGGAGAGGGGGATCTCCACCCCGGGTCCACACACCCCCTCCCATACTCTGGAAGGACCGGCAGTCAGGTGTGAACAGGCGTCCAATGAAGACGGGAGGGGGCGTGCCCTTGAGCGCTGAAGCGCGCACACCGACGTGCCCTTGGCGCTCACGTGCTTCCACCTGCTTGCCATCCTCTCAGGGGGAAAGTCAGAATAATAAAATCCAGGAGGGGGAAGTGAAAGGGACACCTTTTCAGCCCCCACCTGAAATGTCATGCAGTCTTGATACACTTTCCCAAATATGAAAAGCAACGGCTGTTACCTGCCACATGAACTGTGCTCTGTAATCTTCTGGTTCCTTCTAGTGGTAAGAGGCCTGTTACCCACACACTCCTGAAAGAATTAGATACAGCATTGGGCACATTATGTGAGCGCAGTATACTCAATTGTGTGAGTTGTCTACACGTGAAGTCCAGAGAACCACCTCAAGTGTTGCTCATAAGCCTCCAGCTACCTTGTATTTTGAGGCAAGATCTCTCACTGGCTGGCCAGAGAGCCCCAGGAATCCGCTTGTCCGTTTCTTCAAAGCTGGTTTTACAAACAGTGACACCATTTCTGGCTTTTTTCAGGTGGTTTCTCCTGTTTGCAAGGCAAGCACTTTAATGACTGGGTTATCTCCCTAGCTTCAGGCTCATCTTTAAAAATAGTCAAGATACACATCAAGCAAGTATTTAAAACTTTTTCCACATAAAGTTTTTAGGCCATTCATCATTTTGCATTACAAGAGACATATGTATACATTACTTAAGTAATTCAAAATTGTTACCAAGGACATTGCTCAAAAAGTAGAATGCTCAAAGCAGTAGCAACCACAAATCACTGGGTTCCATCCCCAACACCCCATAAATGCAACATGACAACCTGTCTGTAATCCCAGCATTCAGGAAATGGAAGCCTGAAGTTGTTCAAGCTCACCTTTGGCTACATAGTAAGTTCCAGCAAACATGGCCTACATGAGAAACTACGTACCCAACCTCCCAAAAAGAAAATCATTACTAAAAGTACTTAATTATCGGGCGGTACCTCCCTATGAGTATATCCCTTACATGTTTCCACCATCTGATCCTTGAGCATGCCCACAAACCCCTCACTGAAGGATGATCCTGCAATTCCAAAAGATAACCAAATGAATTTTTTTCTCTTCCTGCCACCCACGTTGCCCACTATTGCAGAAGAAGAGGGGGAAGCCTTCTGAAAAATATGATCTTTGACTCAACACAGAAATTCCCACAAGAAATTGGCCAGAACCAGGCCTGGTCACCAACATACTGTAAAAAACAAGACAATAATGGAGCTGAAAAAGTAGTTTTGTGTTGCAGCAGTGTGGTCACCTGCCATGTTTGAGGCCTCCTGTTCAATAGCCAGCGCTATAAATAATGATACTTTCTTCAATAAGATTGTTTCCATTCTGAAATTGCTCTGGGCACCTTTAGAAATGTCCACTTGCGCCAGGCAGTGGTTGTGCACGCCTTTAATCCTAGCACTTGGGAGGCAGAGGCAGGCAGATTTCTGAGTTCGAGGCCAGCCTGGTCTACAGAGTGAGTTCCAGGACAGCCAGGGCTACACAGAGAAACCTTGTCTCGAAAAAAGAAAAAGAAAGAAAGAAAGAAATCCTTTAGTAAAGATCAGCTATATGGGCCACTGAGGTGGATTCAGCAGGGAAAAGCACTTACTGTCAAGACCGAGTTTGATCCTGGGATCTACTTGGTGGTAGTAGATAACCAACACCTGCAAGTTATCCTCTAACCTCCACATGCGCCGCAATGTGTTCATACAAATGCATACACACAAAGTAAATAAATAAATTTTAAAAAAAAATCAAGTCTGTAGTTTTTCTGAAGCATATGGCTATTAGTTTGACAATTAGAAGGTGTCAAAAAAGATGGCTAGCAGAAATTATATCCCATTGTTCAATTCTTATCTGTCTGTGGTGTGTGTGTGAGTGTGTGTATGTGAGTGTGTGTGTGTGTGTTTCCAAATGTTCGTGGGTGCTTCATCTTAGAAATAATTAACCCTCATAAGCAGTGCTAGCAAAGGGCACTGTGAGACTACGGTATGTATGAGAGAGTGTCACTCACCAGAACTTTCCTAGAAAACACTTTAGCAGTTTGCATCTCAAAGGGTTAATATCCTTTGCCCAATCATGCTGCTGTGGGAACCTACAAGGAAGGAATTTGCTGAGCTAACACTCAGTGTGAAAGCCTGGCCACCTGAGTTCAATCCCAGGCCCTACATAACGGTACATAACCATTATGGAAGGAGAGAACTGACTCCCATACGCCATCCTCTGAAGAAATGTGGTTTTAAAGAAAAAAGAATATCCTCATCTCAGACTCACTCATCAGAAGCCTTGAATGTAGGTCCCACACATCAGTGATTATACTACTCCACGGCCGCCTTTGTGTACACATTTTCAAGCACATGGTGTATATATATATATATATGTATATATATATATATATACATACATACATACACGGGAGTATTCAAGTGTGCACACCCATGCATGCTTATCAGAAGCCAGCATCTCTCTGCCTTATTGCCTGCTGATTTGGTTAGGCTGGCTACTCAGCAACCTCTCAGAGCTTGCCTGTTTTCCATGCCTCTGGGCTGAGGTCATAGGCACTGTCTAACTCTTATATACATGCCACAGGTTCAAACTCAGACCATGTTTTCAGAGCAAATGCTCTTACAGATTGAGCTGACCCCTCAGCTCCCTCCCTAGGGCATCCCCAGGGGTGGCCACAGTTGAAAACCCACCACTTGAGAGCCCTTGAGTGGTGAAGCAGTTCTCAACCCCACCTCCCTCCAAGCTCTGTGAATTATAAAAGCAATAATAAACCACTGGAGGGTAGGGGAATGGAAATTGAGAGCCTTTTTTTTTTTTTTTTTTTTTTTTTTTTTTTTTTTTTGGTTTTTCGAGACAGGGTTTCTCTGTGTGGCCCTGGCTGTCCTGGAACTCACTCTGTAGACCAGGCTGGCCTCAAACTCAGAAATCCGCCTGCCTCTGCCTCCCAAGTGCTGAGATTAAAGGCATGTGCCACCACCGCCCTGCTTTTGAGAGCCTTTTTAAAGTTTTATTTTATTTTGTGCATATGTGATCGTGGTGGGGGTATATGTACATGAGTGCATGTATTCTTGGAGGCCAGAGACGTTGGATTCTCCTGAAGCTGAAATTATGAGCCCTTGTACGCCTCCCTGCAGAGGTGCAGGAAACTGAACTATATTCAGCCCTCTGCAGCAGCAGTATGAGCTCCTAACCTCTTGTCTTAGTTAACTTTCTATTGAGGTGATAAAATACCATGGTCAAAAGCAACTTGTGAAGAAAAGGGTTAATTTCACTTATTTTATTATACTTCACCATCACAGTCCGCCATCAAAGGAAGTCAAGGCAGAAACCTGGAGATGGGAATTGAAGCAGAAACCATGGAGGAGTGCTGCTTAGTGGTTTATTGTCCTGTCTTGCTCAACCAAGTTTTTTTTTTTTTGTTTTTTTGTTTTTGTTTTTTTATATCATTCAGGACCACCTGCCTAGGAATGACTATTCACAATGATATGGGCCCTTCCACATCAATGGTCAATCAAGAAAAAGCCCTACAGACTTGCCACAGGCCAATATTATGAGTGCCTTTTCTCAACTAAGATTCCTTGTTTTGCTGGGTGGTGGAGGCATATGCCTTCAATCCCAACACTCCGGAGACAGAAGCTTTCTGTGAGTTCCAGACCAGCCTGGTCTGACTTCCAGGACAGCCAAGGCTGTTACACAGATAAGCCCGGTCTCTTCTTTCCAGATATGTCTAGGTTTGTGTAAAGTTGACAAAACCCAGCCAGCCCTCCTCTGAGCACCCCTGTTCTCACTGCTACTTGAATATTTACAACTATTCATGTCAACTATGAATTAACATAAGGTTCCAAAAGTCTCTTCCTCATTTCTTTTGGTGCTTTTGCCTCCCTAGCTCCACTAGCATTTTCCTAGCCCATTCCTGTTTTAAGGATGGAATTTGTGATCCTCAAACACTGTCTGTCCAGCAGCTGGTCTTGTTTCTTTCTTTTTGTATGACACTGAGGGTTGAACCTAAAGTCTCTCTCACATGCTAAGCAAGTACTCTACCACACCACTGATCCAAATTCCCAATCTCTCTCTCTCTCTCTCTCTCTCTCTCTCTCTCTCTCTCACTCATTTTTTTGGTTTTTGTTTCTTGTTTGTTTATATGTATGTAACAGGGTTTCTCAGGGTAGCCCTGGCTATCCCAGAACTCCCTCTGTAGACTAGGCTGGCCTCAAACTCCCATCAGTCTGCCTCTGCTTCCCAAGTACTGTGACAAAAGGTGTGTACTACCACATCCTGCTTTATTTTTATTTTTATTTCGAGGCAAGGCTAGAGAAATGACTAGTGGTTAAGAGAACTTCCTGCTCTTCCAGTGAAATGGACTCAAGTTCAGTTTTCAGCATCCATGTTAGATAGCCCACAAGAGCCTGCAAGTTACTTAAGCTCATGGGGATCTGACATTTCTAGACTCTAGGTACCTGTGCTTTCTGTTGCCTGCACAGTCGTCTTGCCAGCAAGAAGACACATGGACACTAGGATCCTTCTGCAGCAAGCATTTATTGCATCATGAAGAGGAAAAAGGACCAAGCCAATAATCGGCACTGCTTATATACACCACAGTGCGGCGTGTCCACCCATGATTGGCTATTTGCTCATCACCCCTTGTGATGCCCCGGGATGGGCCGTGACTTGGCGCCTTTTCACTCTACGCACAT
>NW_022196904.1:107202204-107202936 GCF_008632895.1 Mastomys coucha
AGGTGGAGCAGAGGTCCACTCCTGCGGAGCCTCTTGTCGCTCGGCAGGGGCTCTCTGAATGTTGGCTCTTATCCCATATCTTTTTGGGCCCTGGGATCTGGGGCCCGGAAACCCGTTTTTTGGGGGGTCAGGTTCATTTTCTTGTGGCTCATGATCATGTTGGATAATTTTCCCTTTAATGTCTCTGACCGAACGACATTCATTTGCCCAATGATAGCCCTTCCTACACTTGGTACAAAGACCTGGTACCCTCCGTTGCATGGGGACACGGCAGTCTTTCTTCAAATGACCGGGTTTCCCACAATTGTAGCACACTTTGCGACCTGAAGGCCCTGACTGTTTCTGACTTTGTAAGATAACGGCGGCGAGGCCAGAGTTGGTAAGTGGACCCCCTAGTCCTCAACCAACTTTTATCCAGTCTGTCAACCCTTTATTTCTCCTCGGGGTAATAACAGTCTTACACCCTGGTGAAGCATTTTCAAAAACCAAATGTTCAATTAATGGTTTGACCTGCTCTGGGTCTCCAAAAATTCTACCCGCCGCCTCAGTCATCTGGGCCACAAAATCAGAAAATGGCTCTTGAGGGCCCTGCACAACCTTTGTCAAATGTCCTCCTGCCTCACCTTTCTTCGAGAGCGCTTTCCACGCCTTGATAGCGGCTGCTGCAACCTGGCCATAAGCTCCCCAATCATAGTTCGTTTGGTTATAGACGAACTGTCCTTGCCCCGTCAA
>NW_022196904.1:107203444-107206125 GCF_008632895.1 Mastomys coucha
GGGGCTCAATTCCTCAGAGCTATCAAGCTCGAGGGCCTCCAATTTCTTAACTGGGTAGAGGGGCTTCGAGACGGAAGCTCTATCCCTTTCCCTAGTTTTCTCTCCCAGGGCGTTCTTTCCCTTATCTCTCGCTTCCGCAGGTCGAGCTGAAGGGTCTGTGTTCTTGGGTATACCCTTTTTTCTCTCCCTTTTATCCTGGCTAGCCCCCACTCTCTCACTACGCTCTGTTTCTGACATGCTATCTTGTAACTCCTCAAGTGCCCCCTGTCCTGATGCTACAGAGGCGCGGCATTTCTCATCCTCCAGGCAAGAATGTATCAAATGCCAGATGGACATCATAACAAGCGCCACTAGCACAATTACCGCAGCTTCGGCCACGCTCTCTAACCTTGAGGAAGGGTCAGAGGAATTAAAACCAAACAGCATGCCTCTCAGAGCTTACCTTGTTCTGCAGTTCTGAATCCTCTCCGTGAGCAGAGGGTCTCCTCGGCACCAGCGATTGTAAGGCTACCCCGGCGTCCCGGGCTTCGGTACCAGTTGTTGCCCGCGCAGTCGTCTCGCCAGCAAGAAGACACACGGACACTAGAATCCTTCTGCAGCAAGCATTTATTGCATCATGAAGAGGAAAAAGGACCGAGCCAATAATCGGCACTGCTTATATACACCACAGTGCGCGCGTGTCCACCCATGATTGGCTGTTTGCTCATCACCCCTTGTGATGCCCCGGGATGGGCCGTGACTTGGCACCTTTTCACTCTACGCACATGCGCAAGCAAACAGTTGTTTACCAAGAGTCGACAGCAGATGTAGGCGCCATCTTGTCAAGGCAAATACCTCTCCAGCTCTACCACTCTCCACAGCTTTCACCCACGAACAACTGCAACATAGATAGACGCACTACACATCATTAAAAAATAAAAGTGAAGCCAGGTGGTGGTGGCCCACACCTTTAATCCCAGCACTTGGGAGGCAGAGGCAGGTGGATTTCTGAGTTCGAGGCCAGCCTGGTCTACAGAGTGAGCTCCAGGACAGCCAGGGCTATACAGAGAAACCCTGTCTTGAAAAAAAAATAAAAAAAATAAAAATAAAAAAATAAATAAAAGTGAATCTTTAAAAAAAAAAATAAGAATGTTCGAGACTTTCATCACTAAATTGCCCAATCTGGTCTCAAACTCACATTGCAGTTTAGACAGGCCTTGCTTGAAAACTGTGATCCTACTGCCTCCCCTGCCAAGGAGCTGGAATTTTAAAGGGACCTGTGCCACCATACCACACATCCCCCTACACCTGTGCCTGCTCCTCCCTCTGCCTAAAATGCTCTTCCTATACTCAATGCCCACCAGTAACAGAACCAACAGTCAGGTGACTACAATGCTTGGGTGCAAAATATAACTAGGGAGAGAGAGGCTTGCACTTGGACAAGCCCAGGAGTGGAATGTCCTTCAACATGAGGCTCTAAACAGCTCCTTTGCCTTCCTTGCCATGGCCCTGCCCTGTCGTAGAAGGCTCATGGGACCTTCTCAGGGAAGAGTTTTATTCTGACCTCTGTGCCCCAAAAAAGCTAAACAGTGCTATCATACTCCCTACTGACTTCTTTGGTAGTCCCTGTCACCATCTACAAGTGTTAGGTTTCTTTGCACATGTATCATCTCCTTGTCCCTTAGGATCCTGCTTTGTAAAAGCAAAGGCCACACATGCTCCTACCTTATCCCATCTGTCTCTGGTACCCAGCAGAATATCTGACCCTCAGTAGACACTCAAGAAATGGGGAGGGGGTGGAAATTAAAATGTAGAGAAAGGTGGTATACAATACTCATCTGGAGGGCAGGCACTGCAGCTCATCGGGTCAAGGCACTAGCCCTGTAAGCTAGAGGACAGGACTTGATTCCCAGAACTCACATAAACCACATAAAGGTTGATGGAAAGAACCAACTTCACAAAGTTTCTGTCTGACAAACACGCGCATCATGTCTTTTGCCCATTGTATACACATGTACACATGCACACACACACACACGCGCGCGCGCGTGCATACACATACACCATATGTACACATTAACAATAATTATACTTAATAAATAATATTCATCTAGAGCAGGATGAGATGATACATTTCTCTAACTCAAAGCCCCAGGGGGGTTAAGGCAAGAGAACTGAAGATTAGAGGCCTGGCTCAACTACGTAGGTTAGAGGTCAGCCTCAGCTACACAGGTTAAAGGCCAGCCTCAACTACACAAATTGTTCCAGCCCAGCTTGAACTACTTAAGTAATCTCAGAAGAAGAAGAAGAAGAAAAGAAAGTCTAAATCTCTATTTGACATTTTGTTTATTGTTGTTGTTATTGAGCTTTAGTTTGGTTTGGTTTGGTTTGGTTTGGTTTGGTTTGGTTTGGTTTGGTTTGGGTTTTAATTGTTCCCTTCTTGAGACAGTGTCTTGCTAGGTGTCCCTGGCCTGAAACTCTCTGTGTAGAGCAAGGTGGCTTTGAACATGCAGTGACCCTTTGGTTCTGTTTCCTAAGTGCTGGGACTAAAGGCATTAGCCATTTGTTACCTCAGCTTCCCCCAACCCCCAGCCCCCGAATGTGTGGAGCTGAGAGTGAACCCTGAGCCCTGTGCATCCTAAGCATTTGCTGTATGCTGTACTACTTCTCCAGCCCTTGGTTTCATGTTCTCTCTCCCCTCC
>NW_022196904.1:107206483-107209170 GCF_008632895.1 Mastomys coucha
AAAAAAAAAAAAAAAAGAAAAAAAGAAAAGAAAAAGAGTCTCACGAAGCACAAGCAGGCCTGGTCTCAAACTCACCATGTATGTACCACAGATGGCCTTGAATTTCTGGCCCTCTAGCCACTCCTACCCCACCCTACCCCTCCAGAGCTGTGATTACAAACACTTACTACCAGGATATCCCGGGCCTCATGTGACTTTTCTTGCTTGTTTTGTGAAAGTCTCTATTACATAGCTCTGGCTGGCCTGGAACACACTATGTAGATCAGGCTGACCTCAAATGCACAGAGATCAATGTGCCTTGAGGCCTCTTGAGTGCTTGGATTAATCAGTATAATTTCTTAATAACAAATACGACTATATATTTACCTAATAGTGAAGAGCTAAGGTTAGGTAGGTTGTGTGTCCCTTGTTTCCCCATTGCCACTTGCTAGTCACAGAAGTAGAATAAAAGGCTATTAGGATCTGTTGGTAAAGATGTTGGCTACAGAGCCTGATGACCTATGTCCAATTCCTAGAACCCACATGACAGAAGGAGAGAATCAGCTAACTCTACCATACAAATAAACAATCTTTCAATAAAGAATATGTGTTGACTGAACACAGAATGAACACTCTTAGGGTGGGGCAGTAAGCCACACAGCGCAGTTGAGTGAACTTTGGCCAAGGTGTTGAGTCTAATAACAGTGACTGACTTGCACTAATATTTATCAAGCATTTACTATGCCTCCCCCTGAGCCAAATGAACAATAATATGGGAGTTCTCTAAACCACACTATAAGGTGGATGTTAATGAGGAATTACTGACTAGGACTGTGGTGTCAGGAGAAGCCTAACTGCTTGTTCAAGGTCACCAGCCAGAGCAGACAGGGCCAGGCAGAGAAGAGCAGAGACAGAGACTCCAGGCACATTTGGTCCCAACTTCACATGTGACAGAGGCCTCAGGTTTCAACCTCTGAGGTTGCCAAATGAGTTTACACACTGAGCCCTAAAGACACAGAGCAAGAAGGGAGTCTGGATTTTAAAGTGTCCACACACCTGTAAAGGACATATAAATGAGATCACTGCCTGATAACAAAATACAACACACAACACAGGGGCTGGGAATGTAACTCAGCAGTAACCTTTCATGTATGAAACCTTGGGTTTCAGCCTTAACACACACACTATAAAAAGCATTTTTACAGGCTATATATATGTGTGTGTGTGTGTGTGTGTGTGTGTGTGTGTGTGTGTGTGTATGTGTGTGTGCATTTATCACATATATATCATAAATATATAGTTTGTGAACTCTAGCACAAATTCTATGCTATTTGCTCTCTTTTTTCAGCTTTTAAAAATTACATTATTAGAACAAAAGCAATAAAAAAATAAAAAACAAAAAATAACAAAATAACAAAACAAAAAAATTTTAAAAATTACATTATTTATTATTTTGTGTATGTATCAGGGATACACATGTGTGATGGTTAGAGAACAAGTTTCTGGAGTTGGTTCTCATCTTCTGACATTTGGGACCTGGGAATGGAATTCAGGTCCTCAGGCTAGACAGAAAGCACCTTTACCTGATGAGCCTTCTCACCGGCAGGCTGGCCTAGACCTTGGAGATCTGCCTGCCTCTGCCTCCCAAGTGCTGAAATTAAAGGTGTGTGTCACCACCTCCCAGCCTATTAACTTTTCCTTAAATCTACTGTTTGGTGTGAGAATAGAATCCAAGGCCTCACATATACTAAGAATATGTAACACTAAGCTGAACCCAGCCTCTTATTTTTATCTTTATTTTTATCCATAAAAATTATTTAAATTTTTAAGACATTTGGAACCTTAAAAAGGAAGTTCCTGGAGCTTTCCTATTCTTTTGAAAAGCCCTGAAGTCAGGACTTGAACACAAACCAAGCCCAACTCACTTACTCATCATGACTTTCTTGGAGATCTTCCAAATGGCTGACCAGGATATCCTGCCATCCTGTGAACAAAACAGAAAGAAGTGTTCCCTTTCGCTTTCTTAAACCCTCCATCTGGCAAGGATTAACCCTGACTACACACCAAGAACTGTGGAAATTAATTCTCAAACAGGAGACTCGTGTCTAAGGATGATAACTTTAATTCTTGTTTTTAAGGATGATTTTAAAGCACAGTATAAAACAAATCCATTCCATAGATTTGTGAAGGTGAGAGAGAGAGAGAGAGAGAGAGAGAGAGAGAGAGAGAGAGAGAGAGAGAGAGAGGAGAAGGGAGAAGGGAGTGGCAGTGATAGAAAACAGCAGCTTTCTTGTTCTGTTCCAAGCTAGGAAGCCTTTGTCACAGGTCAGGCTGCCTCACTAAGGGCTATTTTTATAGTGAGTTTTCAAGTTGGTACAGGAGGAATTTGGCTGGGAAACCTCATGACACATTTGAAACCTCCACCCAGGCTGCCTCAGCGTGCAGCAGAGGCCAAGTTCCAGTGAAGCAGGGCACAAGACGTGCTGTGGCTGGTCACCTTTGTGTTCTCCAAACAAATAACACCAGAGGACACTCGTGTGGTGTTGTATGCAATTTATAAAGTGGAGAACATGAAATGTGGAGAGGTGATTTCCTCTGGCTGCCCTTAGCTACCCAAAGAGAAACTCTCCCCATCCTCCCCCCCTCCTCCTCCTTCTGTTCCTCCTCCTCTTCTTTCTCTTCCTCTTCCTCCTCCTCCTCCTCCTCCT
>NW_022196904.1:107209512-107215438 GCF_008632895.1 Mastomys coucha
TCCTCCTCCTCCTCTCCTCTCTTCTCCTCTCCTTTCTTTTTGAGAGTTCTTCCTGCGCAGCCCAATCTGGCCTTCTCTCAGCCTCCCAAGTGCTAGACTTGCAGGCAGGCAGGCACCACTCTATGTGGATAACATATAGACTCTAATGAAATTAGCTCCTGTCTTCCCATTATTAAGCTAGCATCAAGATATATATGAAATGCAAATTATGTAACTAAAGTCTTTTGGCAGCTCCTCCTATTTACTGTTCACAAAGCTATCATCCAATGTTTTTCAAAGGTACCCTATGTATTCCTCTTTCTCTAGCTTGTATGTCTGCAAGTGTGTTCAGTTTCTTCCCCAGCTTTTATCCAAGGCTGTACATGCATGCAAGCACACTCAAACAATCTGGTTTCTGGTGAGGGTGTGGGAAGAGGTCAGAGGAGAACTTTTGTCCTTCCACATGTGGATCCCAGAGCCTGTCAGCCTGTCCTGCGGTGCCTTGTCCTCACCAACTCTGGCATTCTTAAGCAGCTCTCTGAAGTTAAGAATGTACAGCACCAGGCAGAAGAGAGAGAAAGAGTGTAGCAGAGCGCAGGAAGTCAAGAGGCGAGGAAGTAGAGGAGAGTATGGGTGATAGGATAATAGCACTGGGTAACATTTCCTTGGATTAACCATTTACAGTGAGATGCTGGGGGTTTATACTCAATTTATTGTCTACTGACTGCTCAAAGTCACTCACTCTGTTTATTTCTATTTTCTGACTGAGTAGAGGCTTACAGAGGGTGAGACTCCCCCAGGTGACAGCTAGACTTAACTCACAAAACTACCATTTCTTCTTTTATCTTTTTAAAATTGAGGCAGACATAATGGCTCACACCTTTAATTCCAACATTCAGGAGCAGAGGCAAGCAGATCTCTGTGAATCCAAGGCCAGCCTGGTCTACAGATCGAGTTCCAAGACAGCCAAGGATGGAAACCCTGGCTCAATAAACAAACAAGCAAGCAAACCAGGAAATTTATTTAAAGATCGAAATAGAGGGGCTGGAAAGACGGCTCAGTGGTTAAGAGCACTGACTGCTCATCCAGAGATCCTGAGTTCAATTCCCAGCAACCACATGGTGGCTCACAACCATATGTAACGGAATCTGAAGCCCTCTTCTGATGTGTCTGAAGACAGCTACAGTTCATATGTATATATCCTTTAAAAAAAGAGAAATGAATCTTCCCATTTCAATTTAAAGATTGAGCCAAGGTCTCAGGTAGCCAGGCTGGCTCCAATTGTTTAGATAACTAAGGGTGACCTTGAACTTTGTGTTTTCCTGCTTATGCCTCCTGGGTGCTAGGATTGCTGAAGTGAACCTCCATGATTGCTTTTATTCAATGTGGGAGATCAAACCCAAATCCTGCTGCACATTAGGCAAGGATTCTTCAAACTGACCTAAGTCCACATTATTTACTTTAACCAACAATCAACCTATTGTCTGAGTAAGCCCGTATTTTTAAAAGAAATCAAATGTCAGAGCAGAGCTCTATATTAATCATGCTCACTAAGTCGGGAGGAGTGAATATATCTTCCTCAGGCTTCTTGCTGTCCTGGGACCAGTTAGCCTCTCTAATGGATGACTGTGTGCCATAACTGAAATGATTCCTTCATCCCAGGCCAAGGAGCCAAACGCGAGCTTGTTCTGCATAGTCTTTTGTGCGAAATGATTTGAAGGTCATACTGCTGAGCATGGTGTTTGGACTATACCCAGCATGCTGCCTCTCGGGGGATGCTTCCTGCAGGGTCTTGGAAGAGGTTTGCAGAAAAGCGTGGTTTGCAGTGGCTTTTAGATGAGGGAGCAGCAGATGGCCGGGTATTACATCACCTCAGGGAGGAGAAGCAGGACTATGAAATGATAAAATTGTAGAGGAAGAATTGTCCAGTCTCCAAATATAGCAAGCACTGGGGAAGCATTTGCTCCGGGCAAACACCAAGGCAGGGGGTACACTAGTGACAGGCTGACCCTCTGCCACCTGCTTGAAAAGCAGGCACTACCTTTTGCAGTATTTTATTAAAATAACAAGTGCTACCTACTACAAACTGTTACTATATTGATTTTTCACTGGAATTAAATAGTATCAAATTCTTACTTTTACATAGGAAAAAATTGCCCTGAGGAACTTGAATGACTTGGTCCAGTCATCCAGCTAATGAGTGCTAGAATTTTGAGTTATCTGGTACCCAAAAACCTCTTGCCTAAAAACCTCCTGCAGGGCATTCAAAGAAATAATAGGCTGGGCAGTGGTGGCACATGCCTTTAATCCCAGCACTTGGGAGGCAGAGGCAGATGAATTTCTGAGTTGGAAGCCAGCCTGATCTACAGGGTGAGTTCCAGGGCTACACAGAGAAACCCCGTCTCAAAAAAACAAGAACAAAAACAAAACAAGTAAAACAAAACAAAACAAAAAAACCAAAAAGAAATAATAGTAATTCTTTTTCTATTGGAAGGTGAAGCACTTGGTCACATGTTAAGTATGTTCTACCACTGACTATACCTAAGGTGCCTACCATAATTGTTGAACTAAGGAACCAACAGTAAACTGGGAGAAAGCTCAGTGATAAAGTCCTAGTGGTATGTGTAAACCGTGGACTCCACCCTAACACAGGAAGAAGAGAAGGAAGAGGGAGAAAAAAAGGAATGAAAAACTAAGAGCTTAAGAGTGGTTTAAGCTTTTAATCCCAGCACTGGGAGGGCAGAGGCAGGTGGATCTCTGTGAGTTCTGTGCTGGCTACAGAGTGAGACCCTGACTCTAAAGGAGGACAGAGAAATGGGGGAGGGTTATAATTGCTTTTGAGGGATCAAAGTTTGAGGAGGATCTATGCATAATATATTGGAAAGATAGTCTTGCTTAGACAGAGCATATACAGGGGTGGAGAGAGATTGTCTCGTTTAGACAGAGCGTGTAGTGGGTTGGAGAGATGGCTGAGTGGTTAAGAATGGGCTTTGCCATCGCCTAGGATCCAGGTTCACATATTGGATCCAGCCCTCACATGTTGGCTCATAACCATCCATAACTCCAGTTCCAGGGTATCTCACCCCTTCTCTCACCTCTGTGGGCACCAGGCAAGCATGTGTTACACATACATAGATGCAGACAAAATATTCATACACATAAAATAAATAATGTCTTCATTAAAACATAAATAAAAGAAAGGAAAGCTGGAGCTGGTGAGATGTCTCCAAGGGTAAAGGGGTTTGCTGCCAAGCCTGGTGACCTGAGTTCTATCCCACGGACCCACACAGTGAAAGTAAAAAGCCAACTTCTGCAGGCTCTCCTCTGGCTTTCATACAAGCCAAACGGTACATGTGCTACCCCTCCCAATAAAAGAAATAAAAATGGGGGGAGGAGAGAAATCGATTTGGGGTGTGGGACACTTAGTTATAGTATAATTACACTGTTGCAGGCAAATAGATGCACAGCTGTCTCTCTAGGCTTCATATATGTGCTGTCAAAGTCAGCACCTATGTGTGCCTGTCCCTGTACAGGCAGGGGAAAGGCTGAAAGGACAACATGGTTCCACGTTGTCAACTTTACTAGGCCACAGAAGACCCAGATATTTGGTAAAATGAGAGTCTAGGCATAACTGGAAGGTGGCTCTGGATGAAATTAACATTTGATTAGTAAGCTGAGTAAAGATGACTGCCCTTCCCAACCTGGATGGGCCTATGCAGTTCCCTGAATGGGGAACAGAAGCCCTGAATGCAGGGCCTGGAGAGGTGGCTCAGCCATTGAAGGCATACTGTTTTTGCTGTTGGACCAAGTTCGATTCCCAACTCCCATATTGAGTGGCTCACAACCATCTGGAACACCATCTCCCAGGGGATCTGATAGCCCCTATGGTGTTCATGGCCACCTGCACTCACATACATCTCCCCCCCACACACACACACACACATCACATCACACATATACATATATAATTTAAAATAAAATAGATCTTTTTAAAATATCTGAATACAATAGCAGTCTATAAGAAGCAACTCCACTTTCCTGACAGCTTAAGCTAGGATACTTGGGGTGTTATGGTTTAAATCTAGAATGTCCCCCACACAGTAGTTTGCCTGCATGTATGTCTGTGAACCACATGTATAAAAGTAAAAGTATTGTATTCTCCTGTTGTAATCGTTGTCTGCTTACTGCCTCAGTCTGCAAGCCTAGGCCTTGTCCTGGAAGCTTCTAGTCTCTGTACAATCTAATCTAGGCCTAGAATGTTTTCAGCTTCTGAGACTTGCTGCTGAATTAAGCTTCCCCCTTCCTAGTTTTTTTTCTGAGCTCTGGCTGCCTGGTCAACTCAGCTGTTCTGGCTCAAACTCCTCTCCCAGCTGACTGACTCAATCAGCTTTTCTCTGGGCCTCTGAATTGCTCCACTTGGCTTCTTCTAACTCTTAACAATCTTTTTTAATCATCTGGCTCCTTCTCATTCTCTTGCTCATTCTGTCTTTACCTGTGTGTCTAACTTGTTCTGTCTTCAATTTGTCTCTGTAAAGCTCTCCTGGTAAAACTGCCTCCTTCTCCCCTCTGTGCTGCTCCACTCTCCCTCTCAACTCTACTGCACTGTTCTCCACGAGCTCTACTGTACTCCTGTACTGCACTCTCTCCTTCAGGTACTGTCTCTGTCTCTCCCTTGTGTAGCTTCCCTTTCCCCTCTCCTCTGGTGAGAGTTGGGAGTGTCCTAGTCTGTCATATCTTTCTCTGATTTGTCACTTTTTCCGACATTCAATAAGACAACCCTTTCAAACGTGGGTGCTTCCTTCTACAAACTAACTTTACTTTCATTGTTTGGGATTACGGTGAGTAGTAAGAGTGTATCTGTGTCCCAGCCAGAGGGATTAAAGGTGTGTGCTAAGGGCTGAGCCACGCCCTAACTAGAAACAGGTTCAAGTATCCTGGAACACACATGAATCCTGTGTTCTTAACCCCGAGCCATCTTTCTAGCCCATTCCTTTGGGGGAGGGGAGCTCATTTCTTTTCTTTCCTTTCTTTCTTTTTCTTGTTATTTTATTTTGTTTGTTTGTTTGTTTGTTTTTTGAGACAGTGTTTCTCTATTCGGCTGGCTGTCCTATCGATCTGTAGACCAGGCCTCAGATCCCCCTGTCTTTGTCTCCCAAGTGCTGAGATTAAAGCATGTGCCACCACCACCCAGCTAGGCCTCACTTCTTAAAAGTTCCAAGAGCCTCCCAAAACAATGCCAGAGCTCGAACATAAGTGTAGTAAGTGAGGGTTTGGAGCCAATGTATAAAGTGAGGTCACGACCATTTCAAGGTATGGTTGAGGTTTTTCTTGTAGATATGAGAGACAGCACAGCCAGAGACCTCTGGAAGAGCCCACAACAGGGAGAGAAAGTAGTAGACTAAACATGACCAGCAGACTGAACTGGGGCATGAGAGAGAGAGCCACAGAGAGAGCAAGAGTGTAGAGTGTGGGCAAAGGAGACCAAGGGAAGGGTGGGAGGGGGAAGAGAGAGGAAGCCAAAAGAGTGCATGGCTGAAATGGCAGGATTAACTAAGAATGAGAAGACAGAGGAATGGAAGCCATGAGCCAGAGAAATTTAGGGTAGTGGGTGGGGAGAGATCTGAGACGAGCCGCAGGTTCTGAGTCTTCCTAGAGGCCACGTGCTACGGCAGTGGCTTTCAACCTTCCCAACGATGTGACCCTTGACTACATACAGTTCCTCCTATTTCCGTGGCCCCAACCATAAAAACATTTCATTGCTACTCTGTAACTGCAATTTTGGTAGTGTTGAGAATTGTAATAAAAATATCTGATATGCAACCCCAAAGGGGTCAGGACCCACAAGTTCAGGACCACTGTTCTATGGAATGCCAATAAGCATCACAATTATCCATTTATCTTAAAGTTTGTCTGTTTGTTTTTGTTTTTGTTTTGTTTTGATTTTTTT